>NC_080567.1:17081250-17385625 GCF_030253575.1 Rhododendron vialii | reverse complement strand
AATGGACACTAAACTGTTAGAGGCTTTGTACTGGAAAGGAATTCCAGTTTTTGACATGGGTAGCCATATGAGCACTATAGATGTTGGATGGGGCTCTCCAACATTTCACAAAATGGGGAGAGAAAAAGTTATGCTAATAGATTCTGTTCTACCATTTGGCTATGAACTCTTGATGTGTGATACAGACATGGTCTGGTTAAAGGTATCCTTTATGGTTGTTTTCTTAATTGTCGTTGTTAGCATTCTCAACATACATCCACCTTTTCTCTGAGTAAAGGACTTATCTGCAATCATACATGTTTCGCTGGTTTTGTGCTAGATAGCTAGATACAAGTAGTTGGCCCATTGGCCATTGTTGACTTAACATGGTATTAGAACTACGGTGTTTGAGAGGTCTTGGACTCGCGTCTCTACATCTGCATTGTTTCTCGTTTCAATTCTTGTTCTTTGTTTGCATTCTGCATCTTTATGGCCATTGATGTTTGCATTTCCACTTGCAAGACGGGTTTGCACCAGAAGTTGCTGGATAGCACTTTAAGCTTTTTGTTCTCTCACTTCTCTGTTGTTAACATGGGGGAAAAAAGTTAGAAACTAAAATTTTCTTTTGTTTTAATTTCTTTCTTACATATTGTTGTTCATATGCTGCTCTTTCTTGTGTCGGTTTCCTCAGGGTTCTTGGTACCATATTTGTTCTCTGGCAGCTTATTTAAGAAAATGTGAAAGAAAGGACATAAATGATGTTTCCTTTCTGCTTTTTTTTTTTTTTTTGTGGTACAACGCAAATAGCTTCCTTTCTGCTATTGTATGTAAAATTTGGTTGCCATTCTGCTATAGTATGTAAAATTTGGTTGCTAATCGGCTGAAAAGATTGTTTCCTGTTGCATAATGAAGATCCTGAGTAGTGTGTGATGTCAACATTCATACTCTGTAACATGTATTGAAAAATAAGTCCTACGAAAAGTATATCCTACTTTGTTTACTCTACTCTTTGGTCTTCCTCGCATTTTTTCCTTTTCCTATATTTTGCCCAACACTTGCCGTTCACCGCCCCTCCACCTCAGAAATACGTTGTTGGTTATATTTCTTATCTAGTCCTTATGGAGCATGAGTTTATGCAGTTGATTTAAATTCATGCCTTCTCAATTGTCGTTTTTCTAATCATACATTATTTGGACCATTTACTATCTTCCTGGAGCAGAACCCCCTTCCCTATCTATCACGATTTCCTGAAGCAGATGTGTTAACTTCAACAGATTCAGTTGTTCCAACGGTTGCTGATGACAGGTTGGACGTCTGGCAACAAGGTGAAGACTATTCATTTCTGTTCTGTTATTTATTTCTCCATTAACAATTGTTACTCGTCGACGTTTTCTAGCCATGCATTGTACGGTAGTTGTTATCCAATACGCAATTTGCAGTTGGTGAAATCTTACTTGTGTGATACTCCAGGTAGCATTACTTTTCAGGAACTTGTTCCTTAATGAAACTTTTCTTTCACTTTGGGCAGTTGGTGCGGCATTCAATATAGGAATTTTCCACTGGAGGCCGACAGATTCTGCAAAAAAATTGGCAAAAGAATGGAAAGAACTGCTTCTTGCTGATGACAAAATATGGGATCAAAATGGTTTTAATGAACTTGTACACAGGCAATTGGGGCCATCTGTCGATGACGATACTGGACTTGTATATGCTTATGATGGCAGCCTCAAGTTAGGGCTTCTGCCAGCAAGTTTATTTTGCAGTGGGCATACTTATTTTGTCCAGGTACGACCATTAGGATGGTTTTTAGATATTTGCTTCATGGCCGCCCCTCATTGTTCCTTTTCTCTTATTCTGTGTATGTACAAGAACTCTGTTGCCTTACCTGATAACCTCATTTTGATGATATGTTATGCTCTGTCAAGTTGTCAACTTTGGGAATGTCTTGCTTGGATCCGAACATTTAGTAGAATAAATACTGTACAGATTTCAGATCATTTCTTAATCCCTTGTGTTGTGCTTGTAGGCAATGTATCAACAACTCAGATTGGAGCCATATGCCGTGCATACCACATTCCAATTTGCAGGAACTGAAGGAAAGCGTCATCGACTACGTGAAGGCATGGTATTTTATGACCCACCGGAATATTATGACTCACCAGGTAAGTGTTGCATAATATGTTTGCACATATTTAGCCTTTTGAATTTTCCTTTCGCAAATTGATTGCCTTGTTGCCTTTATAATCTGCAAACTGTTATTTGCATTATATGCCTCATCTATAGGGCCTTCATTTGGAAATATAGCTTTTGGCCTTAGATCTCACCATTGACGACTATTTCCCCAATACTAAAATGGAGTGTTTTCAATGGGAATAGGGTTAATGGCTTATTGTCTGTATATAGGGGGTGAATGTAGGGGGAGCTGGGATGTTGTCTTCTGTTTATCTGGAAGTACTGTATCAGAGACCCTGTTTAGGGTGATCGAAGAGGTGGGTAGAACAAGATTTAATCAATTGCCTCAAAGGCTAGGAACTGTGAGTTATCTTGTTATTGAAGAAGTAAACGCTTAGGAAATGACTTACCTGCAGAAGACATATAGAAGGTAAAACTCCCCTCTCAGGCTATTTTTCCCATCTGGATGGCAGCTTAGTGCAATGGAAAGCAGAAAGCTCCTTCCAAAGTGGCGTTGGAGGCAGGGTAGTCGAGTGGATCTCTTATTTATTGTTGGTTGTCACAAGAGGTGGAATATGGTGTTGACTATGTTTGGGATGTTGTTGGTATTCCAAAGAACAGCAGAATTATTTCCTAATTGAGTAATATTTAGATGAAGGCAAAAGTATAAACTTAATTCACTTTACCAGTCAACTTCAAGTTTCAACAATACTTCTGCAATTTATTTTTCGTGTCTCTTATGCAGGAGGTTTCTTGACGTTTAAGCCATCAATTCCGAAGAGTTTGTTACTGGACGGGGAGCATAATGTTGCGTCACATTTTTCACTTGTTAATTACCAAGTATGCATGTATTAACGTAATCCTCTGGCTTCTGTTACAATTTTGATTCTATTGTGTTTGCAGTTCCTTAATTTATCCATACATGTTTTTCTCAGATAAAGCAAATAAGGACAGCTCTTGCTATTGCATCTTTGCTGAATCGCATTCTGGTAAGAAGTGTTAAGACATTCTACATTTTGTATACTTGGGGTCGTTTTCGCCTGGGAGATCTCTGCTTTTATGGAGATAAACCAGAACATTCATGCCATTTTTTCACTGTTTTTATGAGTAGTAGTGTTGTGTGATTATTTTCTCCTATCTATTATCATGTTGGCTTGCTAAACCTGTGCTATAATAAATCAACAAAAAGACCACTTTTGGCATATTAATTCCTGAAGATTTTGTGGCAAGACTTGGTTCTTGGTGGGCCTGAACATGGTAGGATGCAAAAATGATGTTTGTCTCGTTTTGGTTATTGTTGTCATACTTTATTGTTTGTCAGTACCTTCCTATCAACTTACTTTTAGGAAGGGAGTAACATTGTTAGTTCAAATATTTAACTAAGGATACGACTATTTGACAAGTTTTAACTAACTAGGAAATAATTAGTTGACAGCACAATACATGGGAGTGCAATTTTGAATATGATTCTTTTCTCTTGGTCTTTAGTAACGAAGAGGGTTGAAAGTTTCCTACATGCCTATACATGTATATTTGATAAGTATTTGACTTGGGTACTCAAACTTTTAGGAAGGCTACTACCATCAATCCAAGGTGCTTAGTGGTGAAAAAAACTGACAAAACCAAACCAACCGAAAAAACTGGCTGAAAAAAACTGGATTGGTTTCGTTTTCCTGAGCTTTTTGTCCGGTTTGGTTTTGGATTTTGGAAAAAAAAAACTGAAACCGGTTTGGTTTTGGTCTAAGTAAAATGAAAGAATTTGAACCAAACCGAAACAGATACCACCTTACTCAGCAAACTTATAACACCCGTTTCCCTGACCCAATTCTGTCTTTTTTAAAGGTTTGGTGGATTTAGGATATATAAAAATTGTGTCTAAGCATTAGTTTAGGGCTTTTTCATGCCATTTTATGTTTTCTAGTTGTTGTTGGGCTTTTGCTTTTGTTGTTCTGGTATCAGGTACGTTGGTAAATTTGCTTCTCAACTGAGTATGTTTGTTTTATGTAGCTTTGTATTGGTCAAAAATCGAATAAACCATGTAAACCAGACCAAACCATATAAACCAAACTGGACAAAACCAAAGTTGTTTGGAGCGGTTTCGGTTTTGAATTCTCAAAACCGAATAAACTGGTATAGTTGTAAAATTAGTCAAGAACCTGACCAAACCAAACCAATTTTGCCCCTAAATGTACTGGGAAGGGTACAAAACCAAATTTAGACTTTCACTCGTCAAGTGGCTGCCTTAAAATGGCTAAAATTTGTGACTGTGGCCTGATAATTTCCGTTACACTGTGGATGCTGGTTAATTTCTCAAGTACAACATGCAACATTGTAATACCAGTATTGACTTTTGACAATGCATATTCTTCTGTGATGCAAGAGGTATTCTGTATGTGAAATAGCCTACAAACTCCTTTATATACTTATATTGGCTAGTTTCATATGCTATACCCTTTTCAGGTCATCAATAAGATTTTTTCTTACAACTGAGTTTCTTCGCAACAAGATATAGTAGTTTCATACGACTAGAAGATATGTGTCATATAGAATGTTGTTTCATTAACCAAATGAACTATACTGGGTGCAATTGCTGCTTGAAGCCTGTATTTTGATCTCTGTCCCCTTTATTTGTGGTTTTAGGTCATGCCTCCCCTATGGTGCAGGTTGGATAGATTATGGTTTGGACATCCTGGAGTTCTGGCGGGCTCTATGACGAGACAACCTTTTCTCTGCCCTTTGGATCATGTGTTTGAGGTACTGCTCTGTCTAATTATAAAATCAGGGGATGAAGCTATAGAGCCACTGTTCAAGTTTGTTTTTGTGTTTGCCATTCCCATTACCAGAAGTTAGCCAGTGGCTTAACAAGTAAGGCTAGTATATTCTAATATACGACCATGCCTCCTCCTTATTAAGGCAAACAGAAATTTGTCGCATTGTTCAAAGCAGTCTCATTTGATAGGCTTGACCGGTGATGACAGTTGGATCAGTAGGGGGAAGTGTTCCGCGCATCATGGTTATGGCATTTTGTTCCTTGATCATTTTTTTTGAACTAATTTTTTTTTTGCACATAATGGGTATGGATGCTTCAATACTATGATCTAGAAAATATATGACCTTCAAAGACCGTTTGTGCTTGTGTGACTATTGGAGGTTCAACATGATAACCAGTGCATTATGAAATCTTTCTTGGTCTTCATTTTTTCTTCTTCTTTCTAATCACATTTAGCGGGAAAATTGATTCAAGTATTTGTTCTGCTTGTTGGGTTTGTTAATGCTTAGGAAAAATGCAACATGCATTTGACAATCTTGTCCCTTTTTACCCCATCTAACATTTTCATTGGCTGATTACGTTTCATGTAGACTGCAAACTTGTCTCAGAATAGAAACATGGAAAGGCATTAATTCGACCAAGCATTTGCGATTAGCTTGGAAACTTTAGCATTGACATCTCTTGTCTACCTTCATGCATACACCTAAAGAAAATGCAGTAGCTTTGCTATGGTGTGGAGATATGTCTGAACAGTACTCTAGAGAAACTAATCTAGAAAGCTTAATTCATGGAATCCTCGTGGTTTTTTAAAGAACCTATCTTCGTCTAGTTTTGCTCATATTGCAGCATTTCCAGACCCATGAACCGGTTAATTGGCTGGTCCTTACTTGCAACTTGAGTTTGTTTTAAATTGAAGCATAGAGCTTGGAGTTCTAGCTGGCCCATTACAAATAGTTCGACAGAGTATTTTCTTCAAAAGCTACATATTTAGAACCTAGAGGGATCTGAAGGCCTCATGTTATCTTCTGTCATTTGCCATTGACTCTCTGTTTGACAAGCTTCTTTTTTTGTTTCCCTCTCTCTCTATAATCAAAGTATGCTGAATGCAGGTGAATGTCATGTTGAAAGAACTGCCTAAGGGGGAATTTGGACCCGGGATCAATATACGGGAGTATTCTTTCCTCGACAATCCAGCAGTACCCAGACAGGCATGTCAGGATTGACTTCATATGGATGGATCAAGCTTTTTTTTTTTGTCCTTTCACTTAGCAGAAAATTTTTCTGTCTTGAGGTGTGTTTCAGGTCAAGGAGTCATGGCTTGATGTACAACTTTGTCAAGCCGGATCCCAAAATTGTCAGGTATCAAACAGTACAAGCCGACCTGGGGTGCTTAAATTACCCAAACTCAGCAATGAAGAAACGGTATTACAGATTCCTATATAAGCCTCATCCTGCCTTATCTTCTTCTATATATCCCGATTACTCATTAAGCTGAATAGGCTGTGTCCAACTCTTTCAAACATTATACAGATTGAGTTTACTGGTTTGTTGTTACAGTTGAAAACGGCCTTCTCCTCATTCAAGGATGTCAAAGTCATTCAATTCTCGTCAATGCAGGATGCCTTCCTAGGATTCACTGACAAGGCAAGTGTTGATTTGCAAATTGTTTTCTAGTTTATTTTAAAATACTTTTTTTCTTTCATGCTTAATCATGTGGTGACATATACATGAATGTATGATCAGAAAAGGGAGGAGAAGTTCAGGAATCGCATGAAGAGATACGTAGGTATATGGTGTTGTGTGGAAAATCACACTCCCGGCCACATATATTACGACATGTATTGGGATGAGAAACCTGATTGGAAACCAACTCCTCCCCAAACTCGCGAAGATGATCATCCGCCCTGGTGAGACCTTTCGCTTTTTCTGTTTGTCGTTTTACATACGAAGCAGTGGAGGCACGCCGGAGGGGCAAAATTTCTGAAGCTGCTCTTTGCTAAACCCACAATGTGAAAACCAACAGAGCTGTACCCATAGTCACAGATGAGTGTATTTGAAATCTCTAGGCATGACTGTATAATGTAACTTTGAAAAATGGAGTTGTAGCTCTTGTATACCAGTAGTAGAGCAATTTTGTTTTTTTTTATATACATTTGAAATGCAAATTGACCAGAGGGAAAAAAAATTCGTCTCAAGGTGAAAGGAATAAATTTGCTCTCTTTAAATTTCTATTGCAGGTTATGTTCATTATTGGTAAAGTAATTCTTATCAAAGAACACCACCAAGACAAAGGCCAAGGGGATAAGCTTCCCAATCTATACAAACAGATTAATTAAAGAAACAAATTGTTAAAGCGTTCAACTGCAAACCAATTAATAATGAGTGGAGAGGCTGTTCGCAAAATTATTGTTCTATGGAAACCCTAGCTAGAAGAAGATGATGGCAGCTGTAAGGTTTCCACTAAACCCAATGAGTTGTTCCATGAAAGATTTTTATAGGGTTTGATGAACCCCTTAATTTCTATATCTCGCTTAAGAAGTTTCAAATCTGGATGCAAAAGTATCCAAAAAGTGATTTGTGAAAAGATGTATTTGGAAGCGATGATATCACGTGTTTTTTGTGATATTTATTGATTCACTCCTATATTGGTAATATTTGCGGAATGATCATTTGTTCATGAGTCCATCAAACTAAACACTCATATGCTTAAACATGACTTGAATTGATAAACAAACAGTAAAATATGATTAGCTTGGCTTATACTTTGTTTGAACGAGTTTAAACGAGTCAAAAGTTGAGCTGAGCTCAAGGTGTGTGGTTCGTTTAGCCGCCCCTCCCATATTCACATGTATCCGAAGGTTGAAATATTGAATACATGGCCACGCAGTAAAAGGAAACAACCCAGAGTGCATGGGTACCTGGGCGGTTGAGCCCAAAATAACACAAGCTGTCAGGACTCCAATCACCACCTTCCTGAAAAGATCATCACTACCGTTCCATCGAATCCACCCTAATAGAAGTCCCCGTTTTTACAATTCCAGCCACAAAAACCAACATGTCCTCTTACCCATCAAATCCTTTGTTTCTGTCCACAGATCTGGTCATCTGTCTTTTCATTCTTCTGCCCATCTTTCGTTTGCCTTCCACCAGTTCGACATTTTGTCGCAAAGAGAACAAAGCTCTGAAAATAGGGGTTTTTTTGATGCGCTGGTTCTTGTTAAATTTGCCGCCATGAAACCCGACATTGTGACTGCGACAATAGTGCATCCCTTAGTCCTCAAGGTTGGTGTTCTTGCTCACTTACCCACTTCCACCTCTCTCCTTATGATCTACGCAAGAGCTGGAGATTTTGATGGCTCAGTTGCATTATTTAGGGAAATTATTTATAAAGATGTGGTGCTTTGGAATGCCATGATAACCGCGTGCATTGAGAACAGGTTTTTTGGTGCTGCAATTGATTTCTTTGTGGAGATGATGAAGGGAGGAAGTGGGTTTGATTCCGGAACTCTTGTCATTGCCATTTCAGGCTTGACCCATACAAAAGAACTGAAACAAGGTCGGGTTTTGCATGGTTTGAGTGTGAAGGCAGGGATGCTCTCGGATTCTGTTTTGTGTAATGCTCTAGTGTTCATGTATGCACAATGCAGCGACTTGAGCTCTTCAGAGTCTATATTCGAAGAAATGCATTTTAGAGATCTTGTTTCTTGGAATTCAGTGATGACTGGTTGCCTTCATAATAACAATCCTGAGAAGTGTTTGCACTACTTGAAAAGGATGAACTTGTGTGGAAAACAAGCTGATGGTGTGAGTCTCTCATGTGCAATTGCAGCATCTACTAGTTTGGGTGAGTTGGTTATCGGTCAAGTTATCCACGGATGGGGAATTAAATTTGGTTACGAGAAGAGCTTCCATATTTCAGTTGCCAATTCCCTGATTTCACTATATTCTCAATGTGGACAAATTGAGGCTGCAGAGGCTGTTTTTAGAGGAATTTTTCAGAAGGATGTTATTTCATGGAATTCAATGATTGATGGGTTTGCCTCAAATGGAATGATTTTGGAAGCATTTGATCTTCTTCGTGAAATGCAGTTAAAAGGGTCAGTCCAACCCGATACAGTCACTGTAGTTGCCATAATTCCTCTTTGTGCTGAATTCACATTATTGAGAGAAGGAAGATGTGTTCATGGATTCACAGTTCGTAGAAGCACGGGGTTGTTGGATTTGTCAGTGGTGAACAGTCTAATGAATTTGTACATGAAATGCAATAACCTTAAGGCAGCTGAGCAATTGTTCAATGCAATGGCATATATGGATTTGGTCTCATGGAATACAATGATATCTGGGTACTCCCTAAATGGACACTCTAGAGAAGCTCAATTTCTTTTCAAAGAACTGCTTCTCCTGTCTTCATATTGCAGCTTGTCAACTCTGCTGGCCATTCTTCCTTCTTGCCATTCCCATTCATCTCTCCAGTTTGGTAAATCAATCCACTGTTGGCAACTAAAATTGACATTTTCAAGCAATAATCTTGCAATCAATTCCTTGATTCACATGTATGTTAATTGCGGAGACTTGAAATCTTCTGTGTTGTTGTTCACGGCTATTTCTGCCACGGCTGATATTTCTTGTTGGAACACCATAATTGCAGGCTGCTTGCGGAATGGCCATTTCTGGAAAGCCTTAGAGAATTTCAACTTAATGAGGAGGGAATCCCATGTCAGTCACGATTCCATCACCATTTTTAATGTTATATCTGCAAGTGGAAATCTTGGGTTGGTGTTGGAAGGAAAATTACTTCACGGGCTTTCTTTTAAGACTTTGGAAGGTATGGACATCCGCGTCCAAAATGCACTAATTGCCATGTATGGTAGATTTGGGGATATCGAAAGCGCAAAGTTGGTGTTTAACTTTTTCTCCAACCGCAATTTATGTTCTTGGAATTGCATGATCTCTGCTTTGTCCCAGAATAAGGATGGGAAAACAGCTTTAGAATGTTTTTCTACCCTTAGTTTTGAACCTAATGAAATAACCATTTCCAGTGTCCTTTCAGCCTGTACCCAACTAGGGCTGATGAGGCACGGGAAGCAGATTCACGCTTATGTTTTCAGGTTCGGATTTGAAAGGAATTCTTTCATTTCTGCTGCTCTTGTGGACATGTACAGCAATTGTGGAAGTTTAGACACGGCGACAGAAATATTTCAAAATTTACCTGAAAAATCAGTTGCAGCTTGGAATTCCATGATATCTGCGTTCGGGTTCCATAGCAACAGCCAAAAAGCAATTCAAGTTTTCCATGAAATGATCGAGTCTGGAACTAGTCCTTCTAAGAGCACGTTCATAAGCCTTTTATCGACTTGTAGCCATTTGGGGCTTGTTGATGAAGGTCAGTGGTATTACAACCATATGTTGGATGAATTTGGAGTAGAACCAGAAACTGAGCATCATGTTTGCATTGTTGACATGCTTGGTCGATCTGGACGGCTCAATGAGGCTTATGAGTTTATCGAGCGGATGGGAACGAAACCTGAGCCGGGGGTGTGGGGTGCCCTGTTAAGTGCTTGCAACTACCATGGGGATCTGGAGATGGGTAGAGAAGTTGCAGAAACTCTCTTTAGTTTGGAGCCTGAGAATGCTGGATACTACGTATCCATGTTTAATATGTATGTTTCTGCTGGAAGATGGAGTGATGCTGCAGAATTGAGAAGAGTGATTCAGGAGAAAGGGCTAAAGAAACCGGTGGGTTACAGTCTTATCGATGTGGGTATTGGTTGATAAGTGTTGAGGATGTCAGAAAACTATTAATCATTTGTCAAACAATACATTCGTAAAGGTATTGCAAGTTTTTCTTTTTTCATCCTTTTCTTTTCTGTGAGTTAATTCAAAGAGCAAAAAAAAACCAGATATGGATTATTAATTCTGGAACTGATTTTCATGGAATTGATTTTGGCAATTGTTGTAAATTGTTAGTAAAAAACTCCCCTGTACATAAGATGTAAGGCATACTTCGATTGGTCTTTTGGCCCGAGAAGGGTAACTGATGATGGGTTTTGCAAACTCTTTGGAGGAGAAACTGAATCAGTTCTACATGCTCTCTGAGATTTTTATCTGCAAAAACCATTTGAAAGTGCTTGTTTACTATTACAAATAGGCTATATGTCTGCTTGAAATCACCCTTTTACGAACGGATAGATCGAACCAAGTATGGTGATGAATAACTAAGGAATGACATTCTTGTGCACTGTTTGAGCGTAGATGACTCCGGTGGAATAAACTGCTCCATGATCCTTCATATGATGCCAGAGGATTTTCCTTTTCGTCAATCGCCATAGCGCCAATAAAAAGGTTCAGTCTCCAATAAGTTATTCATAATTGGTCATCTAGATTTCATTCTTTTTTCCCCAATAGAAGAAGAGAAGAATTCGTCGGGGGTGGGAGGGGGTGGACAGCGGGGTTTGAATGCTGACAGGTTCGTGATGTTGCTGCAACCGCTGGGCTACAAGGCTAGTACATAAACATCACAACTTGGGGGCCATTTTTCTCGCGAGATTGAAAGAAGAAGAATACTAGTTGCTGAATCTTTTGGAAATTCCTCGAACTTCAGAAATCAAAGTTTATTTGCAGAATGTTCTAGTCCAAAAATAGTGTGTTCATTCCATAGCTAGTAACAGTAAATATTGATTTTGTTGCAGATTAAACTAGCGTGGTATCTTGCTTTATGCACTCTACACATAATGAATTCCATGCTCGAATTTGATTTTCAAAGAAAGTAGGAAAAGGTCATTTCAAAATGCTAATAAATGACAGTTTTTTGTTTTTCTGATTCGTGTTTTTATCGATGTATTTTGATCCTCTCAATTTCTGCAATCTTGAACATAACATCTATGTTTGATAGCATTCAAACTGGCCTTCAACCTGTAGTGCCAGATCGTAGCATCCAGTTGAATTGCTCGACCAGTCTGGCGCACGGAATTTCAGAGTCATTGGCGACTTATTGACACAATGAGGCGCCCGCAAGTTAGGAAATTTATTCGCTTTCACATTGGAATAGCCTGATCATGAGTAAAAGTATCAATTTAACGGGTCACAACCTCAACAGGCTGACAACCTCTCTCAATCGACGCCTTGACTGCATCCATCACCTGTTGTGTCTTTCTGCTAATACTCGCCCACTTCTTCTCGGGTGTCAATCCCTTTCGCTCAATCTCGCCAACCAAATTGGCAAACTCCTTGACCATTAAAGCCTCCTGAGGAAGATCGTTCGCAACAGTGTGCTCACTTAGTATCGGTAATCTAAACTGTGAACCGCTATAGTAAGTCGCACTAGTTTCCTGGAAAGGAACAGCAAAGTCGTAAATGTGCAAATTCCCCTTTGTTCCCAGAACAGATAGGTCCATAGTCAAGTTGGTGAGGAAAGAGCAATAGAACGTCGCGATTTTCCCATCTCTCCAACACAAACAGGAGCCACAAGATAGAATCACCCCGGCTTCATTGAACTCAGGCTCTCGCCAAGCTGTTACGGTTTCCGGCAGTTCATAGTCGGCAGCCCAAAGGATTGCCTGGATGCAATACCACCCTATGTCGCCCAAGGCACCGAGGGCGTCCAAGTCAGGCTTTACTCGAATGTTGTTGTGAAGAAAATCACGGTCCGCTTCATACGTGAAGCAGCAGTGGATCTAGAATGGCACAAGCATATTCAACCTTAGATATCAGTTTCAACCATAGTCTTTAACAAGATTATGAATCCATTTTCTTTTTAACCATAGTGTTTTAACTGTTGAGTCCAAGAGTACCTACCGTCTTGAGTTGGCCGAAACGCTGGACGTCAGACAGAAGAGCTGTCATCTCATCGGTCCGAGGGTGATGCATCCACATGGTGGCATCCATGAATAGAACACCATTAGATTCGCACGCATCGAGAATCTCATCCAGCGCCGGCAGGTTCAGAGCCGCCGGCTTCTCCAGCAGCACGTGCTTCCTCTTCTTCGCGGCCAAGACGGCCCACTGGACGTGCAGGGTCGTGGGTAGAGGCATGTACACGACGTCAACATCAGGGTCGTCAAGAAGCGCCTCATAGGTACCGTAGATTTTTCCCGGGAAACCGTTTTCTACCGCGAACCTTGATGCCTTGTCGAACGAACGACTTCCTAGGGCATGGAGGGTGGAGCTTGGTGAGAGCGCAATGGCACGGCACATCTTACGCGCAATGTTGGCGCAGCCCATGATTCCAAAACGTACTCGTTTTTCATTCATATTCGCCGAAATTTTATTGATTAGTGTATGTTAAGATTGTAAAGAATGTGAAAGTTGCGTATCAATTTCTAGCCTAATCTAAGCTAGATAAATAGTGCGGTACAAAATCACAAGTTATCCTCAATAAATCTTAGTGTCACAGTTTCTTATTTGTTTTGATTGTGCATATGCGTTTCTGTTATGCATGCATGTAACTGTTAAAAAATTCCAGGTGAATTAATTACTCTTGAAACTCTCTTGATCCACTCTTTTTCATTTGAGAGAAACTTATTCGCAGCTCAACTGTGAACAGTTTTTTATAGCAACAATCAATCGCGACTGTCCAAAAGTGTTCTAGGTGGTCCGGATTTTAATGGAACTTTTTCCTAACATCCGGACCGTTCAAAACACTTTTGAACGGCCACGATTAGCGCCGTAAACAACTATTCACGGTGGAGCCGTGAAAAAGATTTTCTCTTTTCATTTCCTCCGTCTTGTAACTCCCATTCCAACGCATAACCACCTGAAAAACGGATTTATTGCAGAAATAACATCTTTGAATAGGAAGGAATTCAAGCAACAAATGTCCATAATCTGTACTAATGGATTGAAATTAAATAGTTCAAATCATTGATCCGGTACTAGATATAGCCTTTCCAGCAGACAAAATGCCTAAGATTTATAACGTTCTCTTAGTTCAAGGTCGGGATACTGTACTAAATAACAATGCTACAATATTTGTCACTTCATACTTGCTTTTCTTCTTTTTATCACATAAAGACTTTTCCATGGTACTTTCAATATTGTACCTCATAACTATTTCAAAAGGTAAAATGTAAAATATTAATCCTAATATAATTTTTTTATTGATGCATAAAATCTTAAGAGTACGCTTATGAAACTTTTGAAAAAAAAAAATCTTGAATGGACGGATGTTAGATTTTCTTTTAAAACGTTGAACGGACGAACTAATATAATTTTAACATTTTTAAGACAAAAACTACTATGATTCGAAACAAAATTTGAAGCTTGGGGGATGGAGCTTGGGTAGGGCCATCCTCCAGTCTCATCCGCCCTTCGATCCATGATTATTTATTACAGCTAAAAAGAGAAACGGGAGTAGGAGAATCTCTCCTTTTTCACCCCTTCTCTTCCATTTCTTTTACTTCTGGACAAGCGACAAAACCATGAGAGCCAAGGCGGCACATATCAGAAGGCGTATACGACTGTTACGGCAAAAATTATCCATAATACAAACAATGCCAGAACGAACAGCCAACAAAGGCCAACTGGACACAGAAAGGGTTTACTTTTATTTGTGAAAAACCAGAATCAGCAACTATGTCAACAACTATAGAGTCAACACTCAACACATATGTTTCAATCTGGTTTACGGACAGAATTACTTCCACTTTTTGAACTTTCCATGACCTCCATGCTGGCCAAATTTCCCATGCTTGCCGTGCTTAAACTTTCCATGGCCGTAACCACCACCATGGGCGTAACCACCACCATGTCCATAAGAAGCACTGCCATGTCCATAAGGAGCACTGCCATGTCCATAACCACCGCCATGTGAATGCGACATCTGGTTGGCAGCATAAGCAGCCGCTGCAGCAGCAGCACCCCCAGCTAGCATCCCTCCCATGCCAGCTCCATGCCCTGCAAATAATACGTGCAAGAAATTAATATAGGAGCCTCATTAAAAATTCTAGTTTGGCAAGCAGCTCGCACTCTTTTGAGTTGCAATACTTACGACACCTTGCCATGGTGACAATTCTGGTCAATGGTAAACCTGCTCCTATGTTTGCTCAAAATAAACACCCGATTGAGCTCTTGGTTAAGTGTTCAACTCCTAAGACTAAAAACTGAGATTATACAAATACGAATTCTCGTGGAGGAGAACCTATAGTATACCTGTTATTGATTACAGTTTCTCCTAAATGATTTTTCCCAATAACAAGACACAGAAGACATACAGGTCAGGTACTGTGCATTTGTACCATGCATATAAACATACACTGACAAGTGCTCGCATTTTGACAAGGATCAAGACAAACCAAATCAAAGCATGTCTTGTGTCCCAATCAACTAAGTGAATGCTATAGAATCAAGATTCTGCTCGGTGAAGGCTATAGAATTATTTAGATGTATAGGTCTTCATTTTTTACCTAAAATTTAGATGTATAGGTTTTCATAATGTCAACCCCCCTGTCTGTACCAAGTACCAACACACCACGCTCATCCCCATCTGACATGAAAGTCCAGGATAGCAGTTTCTTTGACAAGTGAAAGTGTCAGATTTCATCTTTTCTTGTTTACAGCATTAAACATGTCCAAGAAGTGAAGGAGCTTGATAATCATGCTTCTCTAAAATTTTGTCATAAAGAAAGTTTGAAACCATACCACCATGCTGTGGAGCGGAGGAACCAGGATAACCAGCTGGTGGGTAGGCACCAGGGGGATATCCTGCTGGTGGGTAGCCGCCTTGTGGTGGATATCCTGATTGTGGGTAACCGCCTTGAGGTGGGTAACCGCCTTGAGGTGGGTAACCGCCTTGAGGTGGGTAACCGCCTTGAGGTGGATATCCTGCTGGTGGGTAGCCACCTTGTTGTGGATATCCTTGTGGTGGATAGCCCTGTGAAGGGTATTGTCCTGGAGGATATCCACCGGCTGCATGAGCAAGATGTGAGAAGAGCCCTTTGTCACCCTCTTGGTGCCTGTCTCCCATTGTTTTGTCAAAGCAGAACCACTGGTGCCTAAAAGAAGCAGAATAATTAATCTTATTAATCAGATACTACAAGGCAAGTACATCAGATTTATTCAAGTACAAGTAGCATGTAAAACCAAAACATACTATATGATGGTTGAAGTACCATAGAAGCATTGATGGAAAGTGGAAACAAAGTTCAAACAACTTTAAGCTAATGAATGCAAGACCCATTCAGTATAGTAGCTATGAGTAGAACAATCCAGTCATGAAAGATGTGGGGGTAGCTAATGTTACGGGATATCAGTTAAATCAGAGAATATTGAACGTGATTTAACCCGTACCATTCGCCAATGCTGCCTCAAGATTACACCCTATGCCATGCTAGTACTATTTCTGCCTTCCCAATCAAAAATTGAAATGAACAAAGTAGACCGAGGGGGAACTAAAAAACGAGCCAAAAGAACCTAAATGATCCTGTGGCCCCATCATTCAATACGAGAGTAGAAAACACGGTTTACCACAACGATATGGACCTTTTCTATCAAAGGAGGAATGAACAAATTCAAGTCTAACAGGGAACAAGGAACCTCAAAAAAACACTAAAGGACAAGACTAAGCAGAATATTAAACATAGAATAGATTTGTAGGGTTGAGAACAGGTAGCACATTTCTCGCTTCCTTTTGGAATCTGAAAATTTGTGTTGTTCAGTTGAGGGAAGTTGCAGAATGGGTAACGTGGAACAAACACCAAAGGACGAAACAAGTATAAGGGTTGAAACTCAATATTTCGAAGAAACAAATTAACAATTCTCAGGAAAAATAACGAAGGAACAAGTATAACATGACTTTATGATAATGCTTGACCATAACAGACTAACTATTATGTATCAGACTATAATCTGCACCTCCACTTCCTGTCGTTCAGTCTAAACGGATTCATCGAAGCCGGGGTTTCGTTAAACACCTGTTGAGGTGTAACCAAAGACCACTTCGGCCATAGTAAAGAACAACTCTCTGCCAAAACTAATGCAGTAATGCTGTTGAAAATCATAACCAAACGCCACTGTGAGCAGTACGAAACACTACTTAGTTCGTAACTCATTTGATTTGATTAGGAGGGCCCGCACCAATTCAACTCCCTAAGGTGAGCACCGGATGTACTGTACATCCCAAAATGGTCCTACTCAACAATTGTCCAGCAACTAAATGCCTTATTATACATGAATCTAACAAGATGAAAAATCTTGCCATTAAAGAGGCAAAGTAGTACTCTAAGGACATAACACCGAATCGGAAGGCAAATTTTTGTTCGACCATAGGGGTAATGGAGGGACATAAACTTTAAATAAATACATGTGGCAGTATAAAAGCTCGAAAAACAACACATTACTCAAAACTGAAACAAAATGGTAATTCTAGATTTTCAAAATCCCAATAACGACCAAAATAATCTATTTCAGAAAGTTGACCCGAACTTCTTGAGTCATGATCACAGGATAAACCAATTTTCTTTTGTTATACTCCATTTTCTAAGCAACCAAATCTGAAAACGTCACTTTGTATTTGAGGGCTAAAACTTCATTTTATCATTGAAGAACCAGGAAACTATTTTCTAAGGACATAACTCATAATCAGAAGGCAAATCTATCTTACCATAGAGAAAATGAGGGATTATAAAACTTACAAAACATAAATACACAAATACACTTGTATTAGCATAAAAACCGGGCAAACAAAATGGAAGTTCTACATCTAGAAGTTGCAATGTTTAGAATCGTAATAAAGATTGACTCGAACTTTCCGAGTCACAAGATCAACCGACTTTCTTTTCTTACCTCCATTCTCTTAGCAACCAAATATAAGAATTTCATTTGTAATTACGACATAAAACTTCAATTTTTCATTAAAGTGGCAAAAAAATCTACATCTTCAGGACATAACTTAGAATCAGAAAGTAAATCGGTTCAACCATCCAGAAAATGAAGAATTATAAACCTTACAATTTGGGTGAGTTCACGCTGTTTTTTATGGTTTTTTTTTTTTTTGTCTAAAACTTACTTTTCGTAATTTTTGTTTGGCTTTTCATCGTAATTTTTGGAATTCATCGTTCATCTTGCCAAGAGGAATTGAAGAAGAATAAAAAATGTGGACTGAAATTGAAAAAAGTCCATATAAGACGACATTATAGTCAAAAAAATTGGTATTTTTTCTTCTTTAGTAATTTTTTTTTGCTTTTGGCCATAATTTTCTATATTTAGAACTCTCTCTTCGAGAAGGATTATTAATCCAAAAAATATCATGCGAATTGAACGAAAATTCAGAAAAGACGACAAAAATACCTAAATGAAAAATACCAAAAATATTAGGGTGAACTCGCCCAAAACATGTACACACAAATACACGCCTTAGCAGTATGCCAGTATGCACGCCTGAAAAAAGTCTCACGAACGTTATTTGAAACTGAGAAATCCGCAACAGCTGAAAGTTCTAGATCTTAAAACTGCATTATTCAGAATCACAGAAAAGACCAAAAAAAAAAATAAAAATCTGTTTAGGACAGTTCATCGAATTTCCTTGACTCATAGCTCCACTTTCTTACCAACCAAACAGACTTTAATTTCGTGAACTGAACACGGAAAGAAAAACTAAATCAGTTACAGCGCACAAGCAGCACCAATTACGATCTAACCTATATAGCATGATCGTGACATGTCAAATACAACTCGAAGGGAGAAGAGAGAGAGAGAGAGAGAGAGAGAGAGAGAGAGGTCTTACAATTGAAGAAGACGAAGACGAAGGCGGAATCAGAATGAAAGGATATGTGGGGTACGTGTATGCATAAGAGGGCGCATGAGTCGTATGTAATATATATACTTATCGTTACCGATTCTAGGCGTTAATTAGACGCGTACGTGACGCGTGAATAGCAACTGGCGCGTGACACGTAGCGAGGATTCTAAAAGTCATTTGAAACTTTAAATTGTATTTAGAACTATAAACGAGCCGAGTCGAGTTTTGTCGAGTTGAAGTTCGATTTGTTTACTAAACGAACCAAAAATTTAAGCTTGAGCTAGATTCAAGTCTTAACGAGCCGAATCGAGCTTTGTCAAGCTGAAGTTTGATTTGTTTACTAAACGAGCAAAAAACTTAAGCTCGAGTTAGGTTCAAGTCTTAACGAGTCGAGCTTAGTCATATACTCAGCGAGCCTCCGTAATCGAGCTGAGTCTCCTTTAACGAGCAAAAAACTCGAGCTTGGCTTCTTTACTGAACGAGTCAAATCGAGCCGAGCTCGCAAGCTACTCAATTCATTTACTACGTATCTACCCCATAGACGTAACTCGTATGCATTTTCGTCCCCCTTTTTTGTCCTTCTCAATTTCACTTTTATCTCCTCAACTTTTCGTTTTCTTTTTATTTCGTCCTTAATCTAGCCATTAAACTTAGAGAAATGATTTTGCCACTCCCTTTTTTGTTAACACCACTCCTCTGCAAGTGTATTTTTGCGGACACTGATTCGAAAAGTTTAGGACTCAATAAGTTTAGGCTGCTGATTTTGTCACTCCATTTTTTGTTAGAGTAACTCCCTTGCAAGTGTATTTTTAAAATCGAACACCAATTATGAGCTGATATATATGTTGTATGCACATTAAACACATGGGTTTCTGATCGAATTGTTTATAATGGAGCACAATAAGTTCTATGATATTTTTAACATAATAAAAATGGTTGTCTAGTAAAGAGGGAATACAAAATTTGACTAAATGGATAGAGCTATTAGTCTAGAAGCGCTGTCACGTGATGCTCTGGATCACTCAAAAATCACACATTTATGTATGGTTCATACACTTGGTCGCAGACCTCATGAGAATGTGTAGTTGTCGAGTGATCTAGAGTGCCATGCGGCGGTGTTCCCAAACTATTGAATAATTTCACAAATGGATATTGATTGGGGAAGTTAAATGATGGATTGGTTTAATTGATGGATTGAGGACAAATTACAAAAAACAAAAATAAAAAATGAATAGTTGATGGGGTTTAAGTAAAACATAGTAACGTCCCTTTCTTTGTTTTAATCAATGGTGGAATAGATTTTATTATTATTATTTTTTATCATCTATGGTGGAATAGATTGATTTAGTGCAATAGGAAATTAGTATTTTTAGAAGCAGGCGTGAGTTGGCTCACCGGGTGATCACAAAAAAATATATGAGTTCCACACGCACATGCATTGAAAAAAAAAATAATGAAACAAAATGGGACCATAATTTTGAGCCAAAATTCAAGGGCCTAAAACGACCCCCTTGTGTGCTCCTGTGCGATTATGGTCCTAGTGTAACTAAGACTTGAAAAACATAAATATAAAGAACGACACCACACGATGATATTTGCGGCCAAAGTCATTTGGAAAGTTTTTTTTTTAGTATTATAGTACAATTCAATAGTCTAATAAATATAGTCGGATGTACAGCTTGGAGGAAAATCTTTCATATCTTTCGAGATCCACCCTACAATATGAGGTACAAAAGCCAAAAAATTCACTACTTCCGAATCTGTCAATTCTCCTACGTATCCTTTCTCCTGCAGCTAGTGCGTGAAGGTGAGGATTGTATAAAACATACGTTACCCAGAATATGTAATAACAGGACCATCATTCCATGAGAGCTAATTCCATCATTCCATGAGAGCTAATTAGGTCGCCTGTCTACTCAAAGCTAGATCCGTGTATGACTAGTTAATTTGTTACAAGCTCGTTTGAGATCAAGTTGAATGTTAATAAAATCTACATCTTTAGCACACTTTTTAGTAATCCACTTATTAAGTCCGAGTTTGTATAACTGAGTACTCAGCTCTAAACACCTCTTATCTATATTATATGATACTAAATTTCAGGCTACTTTGAGCTCCTGCTCCGCTCAATTAAACTCGTGAACAAACCCACTGCTCAACTCAGCTCAAGCTACAAGCAAATTTGAACATATCTATCAAGATGGTAAGGTTTTCATGTCAAAGACTGAACAACCCACTGCTCAACTCCAGCTCGTTCAGAACCGTATTCTGAAAGGCTCTATCTTCATATATTTGAAGAATTGCTTTTCTGAAAGTCCACAATCAGAGAATTAGGGCAATGCTGGCAAGTAGTTAGGCTACATAAAGCCTTTTAAGTGAATTTGAGTTTCGTGCCACAATGACAAACAAAACATTCAATTTGACCTATATAAACATAACTGGAGAGAGCAAAAGTCATACGATTCACTTTGACAAGCCATAAAAGTCATTTTTCCTAGTAGATCATCTGAACCAAATTCATGACCACGGCCTCAAACATGGACAACCATAACTAACAAAAAGAGAAGTTCATTTGAATCCCGTTACTCCGGGAGGAGCATGACTAAGACTTAATGAAGTGCGGATTCAACAGTTTTGCAATCTCCAGAAACCCTACTTTATCTTTACCATCGAACAGCGTCTTCAACTTCTCGTCACAAAAGATCTCCCTCTTGTTTTGAGGATTCTGCAAAGAAAACAGGAGCGAAAAACAAGGTAGAGTTTAACCCAAGTAGAGTAGAAATAACACTTCTGAGTGTTGAAATAAGTTCAACAAAGAATATTAAACGGTTTCCCGGCCATTTTTTCCTAAACCAAGCAACAAATAAGCATGAACATACAATCACCACCGCAAAAGCTGATTGAATCGTCATGATCAATCCTACATCTTCAGAAAGCAAAAGGCATTAAACTAGTTCAAAACAAATGTTCACAAAATCTCGCTAAAAGCAACCTCTCTGTATAAGAACTTGTGTGACAGATGGATAGTGTACGAAAAGGCTGAGAAACCTACACTCGGTCTCGATAGTTGAAACTTCCTCAAGCCACCAGATATAAGTTCGATGCCCTGTATAGCCCTACAAGATAGTTTAATTCTGGGCTTCAAGTTTGCACATCCAGATGACTCATCATTAGTATGACAAAAGTTAACATCTGAGTTCTGCCTTATACTAGTCACCAGTGATTGATTGACTGGCCATTCCCAAACTTACAACCACATCCCCAGGTTCACCTGAATTAGTGAATAGCAGATCTCCCTCACCGATAGTTAGTGTTAACATCAAGGGCTATGATGTGTAACCCTGGAAAGAAAAGGGGGTGTATAGCACAGGGCTATCCATCCTATCATTTCTTTGCCAAGAAGTAAAAGATAACTAATTCAAAAACACATTTATGCTTCTAATCACCAAAAATCATTCTATGCTGGAATTCCAGAACAATTCATACAACCCTTCAGCCACCCAAATCGTACTACACGCCTGAGTAGCTAACCCAATGAAGCAAAAGTTACTGCCATAGGTCCACGTAGGAGAATATCATGGAATAAGGAGACTCCCATGTAATAAGTAATAACAGATGCAGAATGCATAAATATAGAAGCCCTCCCAAAGTCGCCCTTTATTCGTAGTGTTTCTCTCTTTTCCATCACTCAGTGTGATTGATGTGGTGTACCACTGTCAAACAACAGGATTGCAGATCCGTTCTTCACAGCACTCCTCATAACATTATAAAGCATTCGTTAAATGGTAATGGGCATTATCCTCCTCATTCGTTTCATAGATGTAGTACAACCTTTCCCCCCTTATGAGACTTATGGTCACCATTTTTCCCAAACTTATGTAAACGTCTCCATCGCTCATGGCCATGTCCGACTGGTGGGCCAATAATGAGGGGATTGGTAATCTCATGACTATGGCGATAGGATTACTAATATGGTAATACAACATCCCTCGAGATTATGTTATATCACAAGTTTTACAAGATTGGTTGTCCAACGAAACTTGCATAATTCTTCCGCTAATTATTGAGTTTATGGACTTGCAATCCAATCCATGTCTAACCAACCTAATCAAACATACCCCAAGTTCACCTCATGTGCATCATAAAGAAAAGACATGTACGTTCTAAGAATGTATACACAGAGACACAGACCAAAAATGATATTGATATTTGCTAGCGCAGATCAGCTTAGCAGCAGCTCAAATGGGGCAAAAGGCAGAGAAGTACAAAAGGTAAACCTATTTTTACTTTTAGTATATCAGTTTCAAAATACATAACCCCACACAATTTATTTGCTAGCGCAGATCAGCTTCGCAGAAGCTCAAATTGGGCAAAAGGCAGAGAAACAAAAAAAAATACTAGAACAAAAGGCAAACCTATTTTTAGTATATCAGTTTCAAAATACATAACCCATACAATTTATTGCTAAAGCTCTACCACCCAACTAAAGTTTTTGATTAAAGCACAAAACAAATGTTTAATTGAATTTGAATCCATTCACACTTATGCTTATCAAATCAAACATATATACCTACACATACACTTATTTGTAAATATATCTCGTATCTGTATGTATTACATATTTAGGAATGAGGGTCGAATCTAGGAAGGGGTGAGCCCAACACCGTGCCACCCCTTGCTCACGGATCTACGTAGGATTGCTAAACAAACCAAGCTACTCGAGTTTGAGTTTGTAATCGGCAGTGTTCTAAAACAAGAAATTAATCGATGTTTAATCGCTGGCGGGGCCTATCTGATTAGGTCGACTAACGATTAATCGCCGAATATTAATTCATATGCACCGATTAATAGTTAAAAGGTGGCCGACCGTCCAACTAGCGTCTAGCGACTTTTAAAACATTGGTAATCGGTTGTTAAAAACTCATCAAATTAGGTTTGTCAAGTAAACAAACCAAACTTATTCTTTTTAAAACTCGTTAAGCTTCAAACCAAGCTCGAACAATCTACTAAAAAATCCAAGCTACCCGAGATAAGCTCGTGTTCTGTCAACTAAAGCTCGTCCGTGATCGGCTCCTCTCATAAACAAGCTATCGTTACAGGGTTTTTTTTTTTTTTTTTTTTGCCGTTCAAAAAAAAAGTTTTACAATCCAAGATTGAACAACCAACTACTCGGTTTGTTTATCACCCCTAGATCAATGCCCAAATACACACAGATATAGGAAACCATCCGTTCAAAGAACAACTTATAACTGAAAAAAGGATAATCAATCAACAAAAAAAAATGATATACTAGTATGGACCAGTGGATACCTGGAGATTGTTAAGCTTGATGTGCTGCCAGACCTTTTTGATGACGTCAGTGCGAGAGGCTTCAGAAACACCGAGAAACGCACCAAGGGAGGGTGAGACCGGCAACGGCTTCAGAATGCCGGTCGGAGGACGTGTCGCGGCGGCGCCGGTCTTCTGGGCGGAAGCAGCGGCTGCGGAAGTTTTAGCAGCCGCCATGAGAACTCTGCAACCCTTCGCGAAACCCTTTGTTGACGAAGCCATTCTCTCGCAGCGAGCAAAAACCCTAGAAGAGCGTGTGTGAGCAATGTGTGAGAGAGAGCGGAGGGAATAAATGTGAAGTGACTCGAGGAGGGGTTTTGGGTTTCCGTTTTGGGTTTACCGCAGAGAGCTCCAATTAGTTCTATTTGTCATTTTTCCTACTTCGGTTTTAATTTTGACACATTGACCCACAAGCTTTGATTTTATTGTTTATGTTTTGCCAAGTCATCCCCAATAAGCTGATTTACCCCAAAAAAAAAAAAAAAAAAGAAGTCATCCCCAAACCCAATGTGACTCTCTGTGCGTGACTTTATTTTGATACCTTTTGAAAGGACTGATAAACGCACCCAATTTAGGCTAAAATCTGAAGCAATTGACGTTTCGTAAACGCCTTTATCGATGTTAGATGGAGTTGATTTTTTTTTTACGGGGACCTTAAACAAAATATATTGAACAAAATGAACGGCTCCAATTATCTTTGTTAGACCCGAGATGGGCCCAAAAGCGCATCGTACGCGCTATCTGTGCGCCCACTGCTCTACCAGTAGCAGCTCTCCAATTTGCATGAAAAATTACTCAATGGCCTTTGAGGCATTGTCAAGTGGTTCCCAAACATCATTCTGCACTACACAATCTTATGGGGCAAATATTAAATGTGTGGACCATACAAGAATGTGTAATAGACTAGGATGATGGGGGCACCAAGCGATGTATGGACCCTACAAGAATGTGTAATATACGAGGATGCTGGGGCACCATATGACAGTGCCATATGACTACTAAATAATTGCTTGTTGGGGCTACAAAACATGTGAGTTTCTGTGTAAACTGAGTGTCGTTCTAGCATGGTTGCTGAAACTTTTTAACTCAAATTTGAGAAAATTTAGCTAAAAGCTTCCTCTGTTATGCCACTCCAATGAATAAACTTAAGCTAAATTTAGTAAATGTCCCTATTCTTCCTATATTTTTGATAATTTTGTTCACCTTTTCAAAAATTTTGATAGATTCACGCTAATTTTTTCTGATAATCGTTCGTCTTGAAGAGAGTTGTCTAAACTGTAAAACAAAATGACCAAAAGCGATAAAAAGTTTGCAAAAGATGAAAGATACCAAACAACTGAAAAAATAGTACCAAACAACTGGTATTGTTGTTGTCTTATATAAACCTTTTTCAACTTCAGTCCACATTTAAAAAATACTGAAAAAAATAATAGACAAAACAGGTAGGAAGAATAAGGCTAAAATTCTCCCCTATTTGGAATGTTTCATTGTTAGTTGTTGTCTTTCTCCTATTGGGGTTACCCGTTAAAGAGTATTGAGCTTGATGTAATTAACACGGGCCTCACATGAATGATATAGTGTCTTGTTATTGTAAATTTTTGAATGTAATTCTCCTACCTCTTGATATCAAAAAAAATAAAAAACCTTAAGCTACCCTTAAATTTGGATAAAAAGCTTCATTAATCAGGTAGAAGTTTGAGCAAGAAATTGGAGTGAGTTGTAAAAGATTTTTACTCTAAAACTTTAGTTCTGATTCAAAAGCGAGTGGAGGCTGGAGATGCTCCTACAGACTAACGTTTGTGGAGACGCTGATACTTCTCCCGCCACATTGCTCGGGCAAATTACCTTGGCATAAGGGACTAGAGGTGATGAACAAGCTGAATGAGCCAATTAGTTGGTTGTTCAATCGAATCAATCCTAGTTTAAAACTTTGAAAGAAGACTTCTTGCACAGATCGACCAGAGGTTCAAGAGGCGTGCAAATCTAAAGATGGAAGAAGACTTCACACACAGATCGATAGAAGAAGACTTCACACACATATCAACCATTTTTTCCGTTCTCTGGTTATTTTCCCTGCTTCGATTTTCTTCTTTTCCTATTTTCCCATTTTTTTCAGTTCTCTGCCCAACTTTGCAAAATACAGGGCCGAAATTGCTGGTAACACCATCTTGCCCGATATTGTCCGGAATTGCCCTTGCCAGCTGGTAAGACCCAATATTGAGGCCGGGACGGTATTGTAGGGCTAGAGCACAGTTTTCACACAAAACCGATGCGTACCGGCCGGTATGGAACGGTATTCACAACCTTGAGCTACATATAATTTAAAGCCAGGATTTATGAAAAAATGAAACATTGGATCGAACACCTATACATATTGGATTGAGTTGATTTTCATAGGCCCGCTCAATTTTTTTTTTTAAATTATTTAACAGCTCGGATCATCCGTGCAGGTCCCGGAGTAAGCCCTGCGTGCCCGTCGGTACCCCATCGGTATGGTGGTGGTCCGTCCCCTTAGCTTTACTGACATAGGATTGAATCAAACATACAGTACCCAAAATATGTGATAACAGGACCATCATTCCATGAGAGCTAATTAGGTCGCCTATCTACTCAAAGCTAGATCCGTGTATGACTAGTTAATATATTAAACTCGTATTAGACCTAACAAGCAAATTTGAATACATCTTTCAAGATTGTAAGGTTTTCATGTCAAAGATTGAACAACCCACTGCTCAACTCAGCTTGTTCAGAACCGTATTCTGAAAGGCCATGTCTTCATATATTTGACGAACTGCTTTTCTGGAAGTCCACAATCAGAGAATTAGAGCAATGCTGGCAAGTAGTTGCTACCTAAAGCCTTTTAAGTGAACTTGAGTTTTGTGCCAAAATGACAAACAAAACATATCATCCATTTTGACCTATATAAACATATCCGGAGAGAGCGAAAGTCCTAGCTAGGATTCACTCTGACAAGCCATGCAAGTCAATTTTCAAGTAGATGAATTATACTAAAGCATCTGAACCAAATTCATGTCCACGGACTCAAACATGGACAGCCATAACTAACAACAAAAAAGTGAAGTCCATTTGAATCCCCTTTGTCCAGGAGGAGCACGATTAAGGTTTAATGAAGTGTGGATTCAACAGTTTTGCAAACTCCAAAAACCCGACTTTGTTTTTTACCATCAAAAAGTGTCTTCAGCTTCTCGTCACAAAGATCTCCTCCTCGTTTTGAGGATTCTGCAAAGAAAACAGAAATGGGCGAAAAACAAGAGAGTTTCTAACCCAAGTAGAGTAGCAACAACACTTTTTTAAGTGTTGTACAAAGTCTGACAAAGGATATCTAACGGTTTCCTTCCCGGCCAATTCATCCTAAAGCCAAGCAACAAATGAGCATAAACCTATAATCCAATCACCACCACAAAAGCTAATTGAATCTATCATAATCACTATGTTTTCAGAAAGCAAATAGCATTAAACAAGTTCAAAACAAGTGTTAGAAAAATAGGGGAATCATGAATCTCGGTGAAAGCTTCTTGAATATTTGCAATATTCAGTAACCCCTCTGTAACTGAACTTGTGTGTGTGGACATTTTCAAAGAAAGAACTAATATCAGAACACACGAAAGAAAGAACTAACATTAGAGCACAGGAAAGATTTCAAGCCAAATCAGCACAAATCAAAGAGCCCCACAAGATACGACACAAACTATCAGTACTTCAAGATACTACATTAAATCAGTAGAAATATTAAAATAAACACGTCCAACTAATTACTGTATTAGCATTTTACATTTAACCAAACATTCAAACTGCTGAAAATACTTTATAGTACGAAATATTTTACTTTGACATAAACAGATGGTTAGTGAATGAAAGGGCTGAGAAACCTATGCTTGGTCACAAAAGATGAAACTTCCTTAAGCCATCAGATATGAGTTCAATGCCCCGTAATAGCCCAACAAGGTAGTCTAACCCTGGGCTTCTAGTTTGCATTTCCAGCTGACTCATTCATGCATGACAATATCATCACTATCACAAAAGTTAACATCTGAAAGTGAAGAAAAGAGGAGATAAATTACAAAATCTCCCCTCAATATGTAACATCCATTCTCCATTTTGGAGTTTTGGAGATGGGTTGGAGATGCTTATACCAGTGATTCATTGACTTGACAATTCCAAACTTACCACCACATCCCAGAGGTCCACCTGAACCCAAATTAGCGAATTGCAGATCTCCCTCACTTGCAGACGCAGTTAGTGTTAACCTAAGGGGTATGATGAGTAGCCCTGGGAAAGAAATGATAGAATGAATCGCTGTGCAATACTCCCCCATTTCTTTCCCAAGAAGTAAAAGATAACTAATTCAAAAAAAAGAAGAAGCACATATGCTTCTAACCACCAAACCTCCTCATTCCACGACGGAATTGCAGAACAATTCATAAAATCCTTGCCAACCAAATCGTACTACGCGACAGAGTAGCTAAACCATGAAGCAAGGTTATTGCTGTTAGCCTGTTGTAGGTAGGGACGTAGGAGAATATCAAGGAATAAGGAGACTATCACGTAATAAAGGATGCAGAGAATGCAGACTATAAATGCCCCTCCCAAAGTCACCGTTTATTTGTAACATTTCTCTCTTTTTCATCACTTGGTGAGATTGACGCGGGGATCCATTGTCAAACAATAACACTGCCGGTTCTGTTTTTCACAGCACTTGCTCATAAGCCTCGTAAAACATACATATCTCATTCAATAATGGGCATTATCCTACTCACATGTTTCATAGATGTTGTACAACCCCTCCCCCTTTATGTGACTTTCGGTCACCATTTTCCACAAACTCAAGCAAGCTTCTGTGTCTCTCAAGGTCGTGTTTGACTGGTGGGCCAATGATGAGAGGATTGGTATTTCTAATGACTGGTGAGAGGATTACTAATGCCATATCCCTCAAGATAATGTTATATCACAAGTTTGGAGATTGATTGGTCCAGCAAAACTTCCATAGTCCTTCCGCTAATTATTGTGCAAAAAGTGCAGAGCTTCACCTCATTTGCATCATAAAGAAAACACTTGAACGTTCCAACAATGCATACACAGAGACACAGACCAAAAATAATATCAATGTTTGCTAACACAGATCAGCTTCACATCAGTTTAAATGAGGCAAAAAACAGTGAATCACAATATACTAGGGCAAAGAGCAAACCTACTTTGAGTATATCAGTTTAAAAATACAAACCCCATACAATTTATTGCTAAAGCAGTAATCACTAGCACCCAACTAAAGTTTTTTATTAAACCACAAAAGAAATGTTTTATCTGAATCCATACACTTATCAAAACAAACATATCTTATGAAGGTGTGCACCCATGCCACCACTTGCTTATGGATCCACACATACGTCCCCTCGTAAGCACCTACAATGTCATGATTACATTGGTTTACCCCTTTTTCTTCCCAGTCCCCTTTTTGCTTCCCTGTCCAATAACTGTTCTCAAAGGTCTTCGTTTCCGTGTAAAAGCAAACTCGCCAAGTTTATGACCAACCTTTCCTTCAGTGATCTTACAACGAACAAAAGTTTGTCCATTGTAAATCCGTACAGTGGAATCAACGAATTCCGGCGTAATAGAAGATCTACGTGACCAAATTTTCCTGTTCGAAAGAGGATCTCTCTTCTTCTTCATTTTCAACAGGAATGCATCAAGAAAACTTCCCTTCCATATAGATCGTTGTGCATCAAGAAAACTTCCCTTGCATATAAATCGTCGTGGCATGAACTCAAAATTTCTTTGCCGGTCCTGTATAAAAAAAAAGGTAAAAATTGCTAAACAAATCAAGCTACTTGAGTTTGAGCTCGTAATCGGTCGTTAAAAACTCGTTCAATATAGGTTTGTTAAGTAAACAATTCAAACTTGAATATCTTTCAAAATCTCGTTTAAGCTTTCAATCAAAGCTCAAACAATCTACTACTTGGCTCGTTTGGGTTATAAGTTATATAAAATCCAAGCTACCCGAGATCAGCTCGTGTTCAGTAGATTAAAGCCCGTCCGAGATCAGCTCATCTCATAACCAAACTAAGCATTGAACACAGTATTTTTAAAGCTCATGAAGTTTTTCCATCCAAGCTTGAACAACCAACTGCTTGGCTGTTTATCACCCCTAGATCCATGTGCAAATACCCATTTACAGATATAAGAAACCATCTGTAGAAAGAACGACATCTAACTGGAAAAAGGACTATCAAACAACACACTATGGTGTAGTATGAACTACGAATACCTGGAGATTGTTAATCAGCTTGATGGGCTGCCAGACCTTTTTGATGACGTCAGTGCGTGATGCTTCAGAAACACCGAGAAATGTACGAAGAGAGGGAGAGACCGGCGACGGCTTCAGAATGCCGCCCGGACAACGCGTCGTGCTGGGCACGGCGCCACCGGCTTGGGAGGAAGCAGCGGCGGCGGAATGCCTAGCAGCCGCCATTAGAGAGCCGCAACCCTTCGCGAAAACCCTGGTTGACGATGCCATTTTCCTATTTCCTTGATTCTCTCGCAGGGAGCAAAACCCTAGAAGAGAGAGAGGGAGTGTGTGCGGCAGTGTGCCTGTATGTGAGCAATGTGTGAGAGAGAGTGGAGTGGCACTATACCCAATTTGCCCCCAAAAATTTCTCACTGCAGAGAGCTCCAGTTAGTTCTACTATTTATCATTTTTCCATGTTAGGTTTTAGTTTTAAACACATTGACCCACAAGCTTTTACTTGTATTTCATTTTTTGCCAAGTCATCCGGAAATTTGTTACGGTATGTTTCAAGACTTCGGGTGTGTTTCGGGTGTGTTCCAGTTTACCCCTTTAAAAAATAAGTCATTATTTGTAATTTTTAAGCTTAAAAATAATAAGCTTACTGAAATAAAAAATATGCAATATGGATCTTGTTTGATGAGATCTATCAAACCCTGCAAAAAAAATTTAAAAATTATTTTTTTAAGCCCATTATTTATAAGCTTGAAAACAGGTCCTTATTTTTTAAGTACTTATTTGAGAAAGTGGAACGGGATCTTCGAGTTGTCTGTGACTATGTGCGTGGCTTTGTTTTGGTACTTGTCTAGGGACGGAGGACCACAACCAATTTTCAAAAAAAAATTAAGTAGTCTTGAGGCATCGTAACGTGGTGCTCTAACACTGTTCTTCACAGCACATTTTTATGCGCCCAATACTTAGTGTTGACTCTACAAAAAGGTTTAATAGATGTGGATGTTGAGCACCATGTGGCGATACTCTAAGACCACTAAATAATTATTCATGGGGGCTACAAAACAAGCATGTGAGTGTGTGTGATTGAGTATGTAAATTGGATGCGGTTCCAGAATGGTTGCTGATATTTTTGAACTCAAATTCGAGTAGAAGTTTAACTAAAAGCTTCCTCTGTTACCCCTACAAGGAATAAACTTAAGCTAAACTTAATAAATGGCCCCATTCTTCTTATATATATATATATTTTTTTTAATTTTGTTCGGGTTTTTTTTGAATCTTATTATATTTGCATTATTTCTCTTGGATTCATCTCTCTGGACGAGAGTATCAAAAAATTAAAAAATTATGACCAAAAGTCAAAAAGAATTTACTGAAGACAAAAAAAACCCAAAGAACTAGTCCTCCCTCTGTCTGAATTTAAGTGTTCACTATGGTTCTGCATGTTATTTTCAATTGCTTATATTTCTCAATGTATATTGCTAAAAATATGCAATATAGATCTTGTTTGATATCTCAATTATTTCTATAAGATAATGATTTTAAAAATATAAAATATAATATATGTTGAGAGATATAAGCCATTGAAAATGGTACGCAGAACTGTAGTAGACACTTAAATTGGACGGAGAGAGTATATATATATATATTTTTTTTAGTATTTTTGTTCTTGTATATAAACTTCTTTAAACTTTGATCCACATTTGTATACATTTTTTATTTCTCTCGTCAACACAAATGAATCAAAAGGTCAAGACAAAAGTACTAAAAAAAGTAAAAAATATCAAAAAAATATACCAGACAAAAAATAGAGGGAGAATTGGGACTACAGTTTTCCTATATTGGAGTGTTTCATTGTTAGTTTATATCTTCCCCGTATGGGGCTATTTGCCGGACTAAGGGGTGGATGAGACCGGGCAACCGCCCTACCCAAGTTTCCAAATTTTTGTAATGTCATAGTAGTTTTTTGTTTTTAAAATGTTAAAATCATATTAATTCACCCGCCTAAGAAAAAAATAATATATTATGTTTATTATTTTATCTTTTAAAATAGCTATAGGAGACAATATTGTATGCATCTACAATGTGGGCCATTGGATGAAGTTAATCTCAGCCGTTCATTGGGGAGGTGAATGTCTATAAAAAGAAAGATTCCAAACAAAAGGTATGTATATTACTAAAAAATGTACTAAACTACTATACAACATAATCTTAGCCATTCATTGAGAAGGTAGATGGCTATAAAGTTAAACTACTACATGACATTGACATAGCTCAGAATCAGAAAGCAAATCTGTTCGACTATAGAGAGGAAATGAAGGATTATTTACAAAGCAACAAGTAGTAACAAGTAACAAAAGATTCTTCAGATTTTCTGTAGACATGGAATAGTCGGATGCACCTTTGCACCAGAAAGCGTCTTCATTTTGCTCAAACTACACAACAGTTAAAGCCAATCTATGTTTTCCTCAATCTAACACAACAGGGTAAAAGCCAAGGCGCATAAAACCTCGTTCTAAACTAAGAATCAGTGCGGTTGCGATGATGGCGATGGCCAGAGCAATGACTGTGCTTACTACTACGCCGCCTGTCGAAGTCTGAATCGTCAGATGAGCTTGAATAAGAATGCCCGTGTCTACTCCATTTATGATACCTATCCAACTCCGCACCCTCCTCCGATGAAATCGATTCAGAGTGTTTCTGCTTCTTGCTTTTATGATTTCCCTTCTTTGACCTCTTACTCTCATTATCACCGTCACATGACCCGTCACGCCTATCAAACTCTTCACCATCCGCTGCAATAGGTTCATAATGCTTTCGTTCCTTTGTCTTGCATTTCCTCTTTGATGATCTTGTCCTCTCATGATCCTCACCGGACGACCCCTCCCCTTTCTGATGCTTTGATTCAGATTCAGTATAAGTGGGTGGTGACCGCCTTATATGATCCCCCTTCTTTGACCTCCTCCTCTCATTGTCATTGTCACATGACCCGTCACGCCGATCAAACTCTTCATCATCTGCTGCAATAGATTCATAGTGCTTTCGTTCCTTTGTCTTGTGTTTCCTCTTTGTTGACCTTGTCCTCTCATGATCCTCACCGGATGACCCCTCCCCTTTCCGATGCTTTGATTCAGATTCAGTATAAGTGGGTGGTGACCGCCTTCTATGATCCCCCTTCTTTGACCTCCTCCTCTCATTGTCATCGTCAAACGATCCACCCCACCTATCGAACACGGCATCAACTGATTGACTTGGCTCGTAATTCTTCTGTTTCTTTGTCTCATGAGTTTTTTTGTTTAACCTCTTCCTCTCATCATCATCATCATGGGATGTCCCCTCCCCTCTACGATGCTTTGATTCCTTATAAGTAGGTGGTGAGTGCCTTCTGTGCTTCTTCTTAGTCTTGGAGCTCTTATCGGGTTTGCTAGAAGAGAAGTTAACCAACAACTCAGGGATGTTCTCTCCACTAAGGAATCCTACACATGGACGGGAACGAGATTAACATTCATTCTCTTTTGATATTATATACAAATCTCACACGGGAAAAAGTTTCTACCTCCATACTCATCAAATATGTCCTCGGCAACTATTTGCTGGTTTGGATCGTCTGGGTTGAACCCACCACGGGGAGGACTCATTCCTGGTTTCTGTTTAAGCTCCCACTTCAGAGGCTGCAAAATCAGCCAGAGAACACCAATCAACAACTGGATATTGTTTTAATAAACCGGCCGCACACAGGACCATGACTTTCGCATTGAGAGAGAGAGAGAGAGAATGATTAGCAAACTGCTAGAGCTCCACATCTATAAACACCTAGAGTTATATTCACACACATTTAGAGATCATAAATTCTAGATACTTGATGCAACTAAACAATGAAACAGGTTAATAGAGTAGTCCATCTTATTTTCAATGCAACTTGCAAGATCCAGTAGATACAGACTAGTAACTTATGCAGGAATAAAATAAAATACACCCTTGTTTTTATTAGATGAATATATATATATATATATATATATATATATATATATATATATATATATATATATGTCTATAGTCAGTTTCAGGAAAGGGCGCCCTTATTTTAGTTATTTGCGGACGTCGATCTCAGCCGTTGGATTGTGTTTTGAATGGTCTGGCTTCGCGGACAATCTATTCACACAGATCTGGACCCATTGAAAACACAATCCAACGGCTGAGATCAAAAGTCCGCATTTTCCCACTGTAAGGGCGTCCTTAGGAGAAGGGCGGTGTATATGTCTATATCTTATCATTTCAATACGAGGAAAGCTGCAACAGTTCCAAATACAGGCTAAAATAAATGGGCTAAAGGGAATTTTATCTAATATGTTTACCACTGTAACCCTCAAACATTGACACTGTGTTCGGTTTGCAATTTTGAGATTTATTTTTTAGATAAAGAAGTTCCATAGATTTGCGTATTTTTCCATCTTTAGTAATTTTTTTTAATATTTTGCCAAACTCTTTTACTTTTTGAATAGAGATACGCTATGCACATCCAAAAAGTATAAAATAAGTAAAAAATTTAACAAACAATCACTAAAGACAAAAAAACATGTATGACGTAACAGTCAAAAGTTTTGGAGAGATTATTTCTGAGAGGGGAACCAAACAAAGTGATCTGTTATTCACATAATTTTGTCTAGTGTCTACTGATTTTGTTATCCCCTTTCCACATTCACTTATCTAAAACAATTTGACAAATGTTAAAGACTTCTCTTATTCCCATTACCAAATCAAGTAGTCCTAAATTTTTGTGCCCTTTACACCTTGCTTATTGTGAGGGAAAATCACGCACAAATTCGTCTAGTATTAATATGGAGCTTATAACCCTATTAACTATGTAACATTACCTCGCCTGAATCTGTGTGCGCCAGCATAGCTGTCAAGGGATCATTTCTTTTCAATCGACTCTCTTCATTAGGCATTATTGCATCCTTCAACGGACATTCACGATCACCACTTTGGTGGCCATAATTTCCACATCTTAGACATTTAACATTGCGCACTTCAACTGCAAATGGTTTCACCCTTGCAGGAGCACCTGTTTCCAGCCTAAAAACAACATTATGGATAATGAGGATCGAGCATAACATAAGACAACTACTGAGGAGATTGTAAGTAGTAACTAAATAAAAGCTACCACAATGGAACAAAACATCAAGCATAGAGTTCAACAAATAATTTGACACAGCAATACGTCAATATATCCCCATCCTGTGGGGAAAGAAATGAATGCACTGGTGAGACATGAGAAGTACATAGAGGACAAGATGAAAGAAATGCGTCGCAAGGTGAAAAAAATGCATCTAGATGACAAAGATGAGATATATGATGGTTCCACAAGTCACCTCACAAAACTAATGCATGGAACCAAGTCACACATATCTTTATATAGGTTTAGCCAGACATATCCAAACAAGGTACGAGGTCCACTTGCAGGTAATTATTCGGAAAGAACAAACACCTGTTTGACACACACACGCACACACACACACACACACAGACAGATATATATATATATATATATATATATATAGAGAGAGAGAGAGAGAGAGAGAGAGAGAGAGAGATCCACAAGTCACCTCACAAAACTAATGCATGGAACCAAGTCACACATATCTTTATATAGGTTTAACCAGACATATCCAAACAAGGTACGAGGTCCACTTGCAGGTAATTATTAGTAAAGAACAAACACCTGTTCACACACACACAGAGAGAGAGAGAGAGAGAGAGAGAGAGAGAGAGAGAGAGAGAGAGAGAGAGAGAGAGAGAGAGAGAGAGATCCTTTTAATTTCTAGTCTATCATAAAACACAAAACATCTGAAAGTGTAGGATGTTTTTCAACTCTTGGAAATAAACACTGATTAGTGGGATTTGGGGTTCAAGGAGACTTTATGACTAGACAAATATACCCCATGTAATACACAGTTACACGCCCCCGATCCACATAACACAGTTCCGATCATCTCTAAAGATGATGAATGATGTTTTACGGAAAAGAATGTAACTATTAGTTTGCTATCAAAATCATGACCTCCTATTGTGCAGTTTCATATTGGGGCGGGCTTTTACAGATGTTCACTGGTACAAGAGATGTCACAACCTATTTTGTTTTGACTCTTCAAAAACCTACAAAGCTTACTTCTCCAAAACAGTTCATTCCATCCGCTTAGCTTGAAAGAGAAGGCCTATATGAAATTAAACTATGATTCCCTAGGTAAATGAGTCACATCATCATATTTCTGAAGAGGAAGCGGAGGGAAGGTGAGAAGAAGAAACAACTCAATAGGCTCTTTTCTTTCAAATCACATATCCCATGGCCCTGACTAATGCCTAACGAATATCCTTTGTGGCCTTCATTGGGGCCTTGTTATAGCTTCAATATGAACTAAAATTGTTTTTGCCCTCAAAGGTACTCTGAGTGGTCTTTGCAAAGGAAGTTGGTTATCCACTTATCCATATTGATGTCCGAGGATAGTGTATACTACAGTCTGCAATAGAGCAAAGAACCCTCCAACATTTGCCTTTCTTAGGCCACTTGAAAACCTTGCAGACTTGCAGTTAGTTTTTGAACTGCTTCTCCACTAGACGAATATGTTGTCTTCAATAAAGTCGGGCCAACTTGTTACATGCTAATCACGAATGTAAATTTAAACTACCGCGTCAGTTCTACCAAGATTGCCAGCGCATATACCTTGCACAGCATAATATACGACTTTATAGATGTAGATATGATCCTTGGAGGGTACAAAGATATGGCGTTCATATATACCTTCTTAACATTATCCACGACATTGTGCTAGTTAAGAGTGATGATTAGCAGCAGACAAATCTTATGCCTAAACTTCAATTCAGAAGAAAAGCAGAGAGGAAGTACTATTCATCGGTACTATAAAAGAGGAGCAGCACATAAAAATTATTGCAGTTTGTCATTTGGAGTCAGTTAACGAAGCCATGTAGGTGAAACATTACCAAGACAGCAAAATTTGGAGAGAGAGAGAGAGAGAGAGAGAGAGAGAGAGAGATTGTTTCGGAAGCTCATATACTTGCAAAGTGATAAGGACCTTAACGATGTCTTATATTAAGATTGGATATATCTTCTTGACTGAATACTCAATTTGATGAACATCGCATATCTGTTTGTAACCCTGGCATACAAACATTCAACCCTCCCTATTTTGGAATATACATGTAAAAGTATTTTGTAGAAACAAAAACAATTTCACAATTCGCCAATGTGAAAATTTGTCATTAAGACATACCGTGGAGCATTTTTAAGGATTTCGAATTGCTCTTCAGTTGGTAAAGCGCGACCAAAAACATCTTTTGGTACTTTTTTCCTTTTCTCGTCATGTGATTGATCCTTGCTGGATAAGGCTTCAAGAGGCCTACAAAATGTACTCCTCAGGTAAGAAACAAGAACAGAAAAAAGAAGAAGAAGCTATTTTTTGAACTACTAACCACTTATTAAACATAAAACCAAACATATCCATTTATTCTGATGCATCATTACATTGAAGTTGATGTCCCCTCCAAAGATGGGTCTTCCTGTTGCTTCCTTTCGTCAGAAATTTCAGCAGCTTTTGCACTTTCAGCATTATAACCCGGCGGGCGAACATACATGAAGCTCACTGCCTTCATCGTCTCCAACTATATACAAAATCACGCACTATTATGTAAACCACTTAATCATTACATACCCATATTCACAAATATCATGTAAGGAGATCTCCAACCCTTTCTCAAACTAAAATCTTAGTTAAAAAAAAACTCACCCAAATCTCTATCAAACTTGTATTAAACTCATTGGGGGAGAACCATTTCTTTACTCAAAAGTTTCACGGCAATGTTGAAGCTTCCAAATTTACGACTCTTCGCCATTACAAAAGACTCTACACAAATTTACGCTTAAGCATTCCTTTATCCTTCTGAGTGCTTGATATCAAATCAAGGTTTTACTAGATTTTTTTTTACTCAAATTGAGAGAATTCATGGAGATTTTCTCGTTATCTAACGGTGTCCAACTGCACTCACTATCACCAATTTCCAATAAATTGAAATCACATATACATTCTTTCATGCCTAATATTAGAATCGACATCGGGGTATAAGTGATTACCTTTTCTTTCTCTTTCTTTGACACAAGAGCTGCCTGGCGAAAGAACTCCTGTTCCTGGGCGAACTGCAGATATGGGTTTGATGACGAAAGTTAACAGAGAGAAGTCAACAATCAAATTCAAAAGACACTACATATATAGGTATATGTATCAGTATAGAGAGAGAGAGAGAGAGAGAGAGAGAGAGGGGAGAGATTGGTACCTCGCGGGAGACTTCCTCGGCGCGGCGCTGGCGCTGGGCGTGGGTTTGCTCGGCGATCCACTTGCGGCGCTGGTTGGGGTAGGAGAGAGGGTGCCATGGCTTCTGGTTGAGGAAGTTGTGGGACCAGGCGGTGCCGGATTTGGTCTTGAGATCAACCTCGCCGCCTTGGTCGGAGAACCTCTTGCTCAGCCTTAACCCTCCTTCTTCCTCCTCCATTCCCTCTAAATGCTCTATTTCTCTGTGACCCCCGATTAGTATTGGGGGTCGATCTTACAGGGTAGACAAATAGGAAACTTATTTTCCCTGGAGTTGCCATGATTACACTTTCATCCCAGATTTATACTTTTAGAAAAGATTTTGATTTTGTTACTTCTAATATTAGACTTTAATTCTTGGGAAATGATATTGGCATTCTAAAAATTGATACAGGCACTGTAACTCCAAAGCCACTTTCTTTTGTTTTTTGGAGTGCCTGCATCAATTTTTAGAATATCAATATCATTTTCCTAATTCTTTCCACCTAAAACTCCATGATTTCCATCACTCATTGTAGGTTCCACCGTTCATTTTTTTAGTAATCTGAACCATTCATTTTGTAGAGTCCGCAAAATAGTACATTTACCCAAAAACTTAAGTTTATCGGATATTGATAGTACATCAAAAATTAAACAATTTGGTTTATAAAATAGGTCATAGATAGTTTAATTTTAAACTTATCTACTGTCGATTTTATAAACTAAAATTCAATTATTTCATACACCTATCCATGTCTGATAAAGTTGATTTTGTGAGAAAATTTACTACTCTGCGAGCCTTACAAGATGAACGGTTCAGATTATTACAATATAAGCACGATGGGACCCACAATTAGTAGTGGTGGTGGAAAACTTGGAGTTTTCACCATGGACAGATTACTACTATGTGTACATACATACCATATATATATGGATTTTGGGGAGCCCACTTCGGTCCCACAAAGATGATTCGAACCTTCTATTATTTTTAAAATATTTTTTACGGAGTCTTGTAAAAAATCAACTCAACCCCATATCAGTAAGATTTTTTTTTCTAAATTTTTAGTAGCAAAACTGAGTAATGGTTTCACCCCCACAAATTCAGGAAAAATCGTTACTGATATTGGATTGATTTGATTTTTTATAGAGCTCCATAAAAAAATATTTTAAAAATAATAGGCGGTTGAAATAATCTTTGTAGGACTCAAGGTGGCTCACCCCACAAAATTCATATGTACATGGTATGTACAAGCTCATATGTACCGATAACTTTTCCCTAATACTCCCTCTGTTCGGATTTAATTGTTCCTAATTCTATTTCAACCGGCTAAAAAATGAGTTATATCTTTGAATCCGTATCGAATATGGATCTTGTTTGATAGATCTCAATTAATTTTATAATACAACATTTTTGAAATCACGTAAAACATTATAAATTGAAAGATATAATCGATTGAAAAATGGCACAAACTCCAAAAAAAAGACTATTATATCCGAACGGATGGAGTATTAATCCCAATTTCTCTCTCCCTAACTTGACGGTGTTTACATCAAACGTTTTGGAGCTCTCTCATCTCTTCTTTCTCTCTCTAAACTTTTACCAGATAAACCCTAGTCGCCCTTGTTTGCTTGGGGGAGGCGCCACCTCCTCCCCCGGGCGCCTCTCTCTCTTTCTCTGTCTCTTCCTTTTTCTTCTCCCCTTCCCTTGCCTAGGCCTGTGCAAAAAACCCGTCCACTCACGGACCTGACCCGACCAGAAGGGTTTTGAGCGGGGTCGAACATGTGGTTCAGATGGGTACGGGTTCATTTTTTGTTAAAAATTAAATTTCTGTTCGGGGCTCGGATTGGTGCGTTTCTTACCCTACCCGACTCGACCTGATCAAACCCGACCAAACCCGACCAAATCCGACCAATTCATAAAGATTAATTCGGTTTTTGGTCGGACCCGACCCGACCAAAATAATCAAACTCGCGGACGGTTCTTACCACCTGTTCGGTTCAGTTTTCGGGGCTAAAATGTTGTTACCCGACCATGTCGAGGTCGGGGTCAAACCCGACCCGTGCACACCCCTACCATTGCCGCGCTCCTCTCCTTTGTGGGATCTTGTTCCCCCCTCCCTCTTCCCCTTCCCTACCCATTCCTCATTTCCACCCCCGGTATGATCCCGTCAGATACTCTGTTGGGTGCATCCCATTCCCCTGGCCTTCTGGATCCCATTGTGGACCGCCATTTTACCTTGTTGAAGGTGGCTGTCTCTTGCCTAGCGGCGCTTTGGCCGTTTCAGGTGGTGGATGATGCGATTTTGCTGGGTTGTAGGTGGTGATGCTGTGAGTGGATATGGTGTGTTGGGATTGGGCATGGCGGCAGTAGGGGTTGCCGTGATTCTTGTGGTTGGTGCGGTGGTTGTGGCGGCGGTGCTACAGTGGTTGTTTTGAGTGTTTCAGCAGGTTAGAGTTTTGATTTTGTGTTTCATTTTTGTTTTGTTCGGACTCTTGTCCGGTTTATGTCCAGATGTTGGGTCCGATTTTTGTTCCGATGAGTCTTCCCGGGTGGCTTTGTTTTAATCTAGTTTTCCCAGATAGGGTGACTGATTTCCACAGGTTTAATGTTATCTTTGATTCGGAGCTCCTGTAACGCCCCCAATTTTGGGTACGTTAAATAGGCAATTTCATTGAAAAACTAAATGGAGTCTGGCTCAATATTACAGAATATTCTCAAAAGAGTAATCTTATTCAACAAAAGGAGGGTAGACTAGGGTTCCTATCTACAACTCCACCTGCTCCTCCATCCTAGCCAGCTCCTCAGCTCCAAAAGCCTCCAAAGTGTACTGTTCATCTTGATAATCTATAAGGTCTGACACATTATATCAGCGTCGCCATCGATATAATATGTCAGGGTCACCAAAGGTAACACCGTGAGCTTACAAAAGCTCAATAGAATATCCAAACCCACTAACCCTTAACTTACAAACAATAGGTCATAAAATCAACAGAGTACAAGCAGGTTTAACAAAAACGATTAACGATAGCACCTCCATATTCACTATTCAAGTATTGTTGGTGTCCATATTTTTCTGTGTTTCTCCTACGCGACTCATCGTAGACTGTGTCTCCATTTTCACCTTTTATCACCAAATCAACATTTTCAAAATCCGTTTTTAACACACCCAACCTCGGTTCCGCCGTTCCGGGTTCCCGAGTATCCTCACAATGGTTCCGCTGCACCGGGTTCCCATTGGCACACGATTGCATTGGCTCCGTACCGCGGATAACCAAGCCATACCTCACCATGGTTCCGCCGCTCCGGGTTCCCATGGGAACGCACACAATTCAAAACCCTCGGTTCCGCCGCTCCGGGTTCTCGAGTATCCCACAATGGTTCCGCCGCTCCGGGTTCCCATTTGAGGTTTTCAAAATTTAAACCCTCGGTTCCGCCGCTCCGGATTCCCGAGTATCCCCACAATGATTCTGCCGCTCCGCGTTCTCATTGGATTTTTCACAAATCTTACTTTTGCACACGCACACAACTCACATAATGCCACCCAAAATCGGTCATTATGTAGTTTTAAAATATTTTCTTCCTCGAAAAATATTTCCTTTCATTAATCACATCCTAGGTGTCATGTTTTTACTTTCTCGATTCTCGTGTCTTGTTACAGGCAAAGACTCCGCGATAGGACTTTTTACAAACATAAATCATTCATTGTAATCTTGAAACTAAACTAGCAAGATCATCCAATTCTATATTAATAATCATGCTCATAACCATCCTAAAGATCAAAATACGAATACTTCTATTCAAGTGTCAAATTCTATCTTTCGAAAACCATTCTTTCTTTCTTTTGAGAAATTCTAAGCAACATATGTTTATTTCGAGTAACAAGTTGATTAATTCAACATATTTCCCTCCCTTTTCATTTTTTTAAAGAAAACTCCATTCAAGTATTTCATGAAATTCTAATATTTCAGGCAACAGATAACCTCATATACTTATGACAAATAACTTTAGCAGACAACAGATAACCTTATATACTTTTTCACATACGGTTCTATGCTATGCGTTGAGTTAGTGGACGAGGGACTCTACTTATACTTAGGGAAGTGAGTAGAGAAAATCTACATGATCGTAATGTCGTTTCAAGATTTTGTAAAACGAGCTTGCTAATTATTCCTAATACTTTAACTTGCCTTATCATAAACAAAAATAACTAAAGTTATACTAGGGAGAATGAGTAGAGATTTATCTACCTTGATCCGAAACTAGTCGGGGCCGAATAAGCTAGTTGGAAGTTTTCTACGGGCGGTGAAACTCGCGAATCTGGACCAAACTTTGGATGGCAGTAACTCAGTCAATATTTGGCCGAATATGATCGTTCTTGGGTCGAAATTGAAGCTCTCGAAGTGCTCTACAACTTTCGTGAAGGAAGTTGATCCTAGAAACTACTTTAGGCAGAAGAAAAATGGTGATAAAGGAGGAGACAGTATGCTGTCTGGAAATGGAAATCCGAGATTTTTACTGAACTTCGAATGCCAATATCTTTGTCATTTCTTCACCGATTGGGGTGGTTCTTGGGTCTAACTTGAAGGTTTCAAAGTTCTCTACAACTTTCCCGGAGGGAGTTGGTTCTAAAAACTACTCTAAGCAGGAGAAAAATGGAGATTCGTGAAGGGCAGTAGGCTGTCTGAAAATGGAAATGGTTTCTAGAGAGAAGTGAAAGCAAAGGAGTGAAGGTGTGAGTTGAATGGAAGGCATGGGGTGCTATTTATAGCCAACACTTGAGCTCCTCCTCCCTCCTCTATGGCCGGCCCCCCCTTCTCTCCTTTCTCCCATGGATTTTGCTCCATTGTCATGTCCAATCAAGCTTGAAAGCATGCCAAGTCTTCCATGACTTGTCTTTTCCAATTTAGGCCAAATCTTAGGCCATCATGAAGGGTTTTTGACTTGTCAAGTCTATGGGGAGGTTGCTTGCAAGAAATAATATAATCATGGGCTAGCTTTGTACTTTGGAAGACTAGAATGGGTTGGCATGTAATAAATAGGCTTAGGGCTATTAAGGTTGCTTGTGTAAGTGTCCAAAACACAATCACACACTCCACCTCCTCTCCCATTCGGCCTTCTCTTTCTCTCTCTCTCTCCCTCTCCCTCTCTCTTTCTCTTGTTCTATGTATAGACATATATAGGTATATAAGTATATGTATATATTCATCTAGGAAAGTAAAACCTAAGATAGTTAGGCTTAAGGCTAGGACATAGGTGTGCATGCATGCATGGCTAGTCTTGCTTCTTTTGGAAGCAAAATGATGGGATTCTTTGTATGACTTGTCTTGTCATGCTTATTGGCAAGTCAAAGGTCTAATATTCAAGGGATAAAAATTCTTCTAACAATTATAGTCCAAGGGGTAAAGGAATATTGGTCATAATTAGGGTTTGAAATGACTTGTCATGGGGTATAATGATTACCCCTAAAAGTCTAAGGGTTCAATTAGGGTTTGGGGGTTCAAAAGGCTCCAAGACGGTCAAAAAGGTCCAATTAGGGTTCGGGAAGTGTAACTAGGAGAAATGGTAGTTTGGTTTGTCCAATAAGTCGGTTGGAAACTAACCTTACTCGCCAAGTAGGATTTCTAGCCAAGAAATATAATTTAAAGATTTTATCTAACTCGTTAGGAAATATACAAGTGCTTTTATAAGCATACTTGTTTTTAGAAAATGACTAGATTGCTCGGCGTGAAAGATATAATTTTATAAGTCTCAAATCTAAGTATGACGGATTATAAAAATTAAAAAGAAATTTTTAGTAGCAAATCCAAGTAATTAAAATAAAATTTAAATATTTAACGAAATTTTTATTTACCCAAAATCATGATCGTTACAGCTCCACCATCCCGAGACGGTCGTGTCTAGGTACTAGCTCCACGTTAGCCGGCCATGTTGACGGTGTGAAGAAGTGAGCGTTTTGGCTCTTGCATCGGCGCTAGACACTAGTTTCGTCTACTAGTCTTTTCTTGTATTGTGTCTCTATTTCTTTATATTTGGATGAAAATCTATACTTGTTGTATGTCCTGTGCGGTGTTCCGTAGATGCCGTATGACTTGATTAATGAATTTTCTTCTTCCATGGTGTGTTTCTTTCGAGTATGAAAAAAACTTTAATGCGCTAAAATATAGAAAAAGGGAAAATTAGTGTCCTTCCGCCAATTTTGTTCATCGTACCTATATGGCGCACTATTTTATTTTTATCACGGCTGCAAATGAATCGAGCTGTTCGTAAATTATTCGAGGCTCAACTCGGTCGAGCTCGTTTAAGTTCGATTCGGATACTAAATGAGCAGAACCTGAACCGTGTGTATGTGAGGGGTTTTGGATGGTGTTGCTTTTGAATTGTTGCGTGTGTGGGCCCACTTGTATGTATGTGGGCCCCACTTGTGAGATAGTGTTATGTTTGGATTGTCGTGTATCTAAACTTTTTTTTGTCTTTAACTGCAATCCACTTCATTTTTTTTTGCCACCCAAATTAATTCCTCAAACATTAACAGCATTCGCACCTAGGTTTGGTATGCGGACTTGAGCATTCAAGTGCAGCATTTGAAGCTTGATGAATTTTCGGTTCAATCGACTAGAATTGAGGTTTTTCCCCCTTTTAATTACCTCCCTTATTATGCTCACGAGCTTCAAGAAAGGTACTCCCTTGATCTTCTTTTTGACTCCATGATGTCAATATGCCATTTATTGATTTCCATGTATGAAATTCTAGAGACATACGTAGTTCCTTACTCCTTAGCAAATGAAATAAAACAAAGGTTGGGCATTGATGGGAAAAAGGATAAGTGGGAGGTGAGAGAAGTGGAAAGTGTTAGAAATTGTCCCACATCGGTTAATTTTCACCTCGAAAACTAGAATATGAGCCTAGGCGGCCTCTCATCTCATTGCCAATTTATTTTGAGGTGGATGCCTTAACATGATATCAGAGCTCAGATTGTAAGAGGTCTTGGGTTCAAGTCTCTCTGTTTGCATTCGTTTGGTCCCCGATTGAATTATGCTTCTCCCATTTGCATTCTATCACAATATGTATGGATGTTTGTATCTCCACGTGTAAGATGAAGTTGCACGTGAGGGAGGGTATTAGATAGCCTGATATACATTGTTTGACCCATTTTCCAACAGCCTAAGCTTTTGAGACTATTGGTAACTTAACAGAAAGTTATTGATAAATGATGGCAGAGTGAGCATTTAGAGATAGAGATGGACTCGGAGAGGGTTTTGTTATTGGGTTTGTCTCGAGTTGTAGGAGGGTAGTTTTGGCATTTTATTTGGTAGAAAAATGCGTGTTTGAGAGAATTTTATGACGTAAGAACCACCAAAGGCCACATTGGACCCACCCTTGCAATGTAAACCTACGAGGGAACTAGCGTAGCAACCCACCGCCACGACCCCCACTTAAATTGTGAGTGCCTCCAAGGTGAATTGAACATGCCGTGGTGTAGGCGCAGGTTTGCCCTTATCACTGGGGGTAAAATTTTCGTTTGATAGGTGTGTATGCTAAGCGTACTGTAACTTTGGATGGTATTTTCCACCGTGCGTTTTAATCCATGAACCACATGGCGCTTATGTGGTCAAGGTTAAACGCCGGGAGGTAATTCGCACCCGACTTATACCACTAAAGGATAAAATGGACTTTCCCAAAAAAATTTGGCCGGGGTTAGTCCTGTATTCTAAAGTAGGAGATGACATGGATTTCAAGTTCATTCTTGTTCTCTGCTTGGACCTCCACCACTTACTGTATCTACACCACTCAGGCATTCACTTCATGCTATTCTCATCGTGTCGGGCCATGGTTAAGTAGGCGTATTTGACATATTGTAGTAAAGGTTATGGTGGTACTGTATCATCTTCCTTGGCCTACCATGAATCATCCACTAATGCTGAAGTCTACGATTATTCATATATATCTCAAGTTCACTTGCTACCCAAATAGTGCAATTTTCGGACACTGATCTCTTGTTGTTTTCAATGCACTTGCAGGAAGCTATTTATTTAAACCCATTCGGCTTTCAAAATCCTCACTCAGCTACAGGATCTGGTTCTACCGACAGATGGTGCCTTTGAGGTCTGTTGTTTAACCTTCTTCTTCTTCTTCTTCAGAATTGAACATGTCAAATTATTTCCCTTTTCAAAGTATGCCTATATGACCGAAGTACAAAATTCTGAAGTTGTAATTTCCATATAAGTATTTGGCGAAAGCCAAAGGATGGTACATGTTATTCTCATGGGGAAACGATCAAAATCTGGCAATAGTGTACCCATCAAATCTAACATTACTCGTCAGTTGAAGAAATGGAAACTCTTCAAACATTTTTCGAAAATGGTCCCACAGGGGAAACTCTTCAAACATTGTCTGTAATGCGTTCTGCAAAACTTAATTCACCGCACCTTGCACAAGGCTAGATAAGCAACAAAACGATAACCCACCAACATCACGGCCATTGCGGACACATCTATCCACAAATGATTCAGGCCCACTGCCTTGATGGCAGGAAAATCTGCAACCCGGCAGTAGGTTCCATTTGAACACTCATAATAAGCGTCCTCATTGTACTGAACCCCAAGAAGGAGCCTGTAACAATAGTAATTATAGCTCAAGTACTTCAACCACATTATGAAAGGAGGGATATGTTGAATATAGTACCCTCCAGCCATAAGGAAGACCATGGTTGTAACTGAGGCTAAAGTAGTGGCACTCCTGGGGTCCATGAGAATGGCACCAAAGGCTAAGCCAAGACCCTGTGAAACAAGAACATTGAAAAGGACTACAAGGAGGAAAAGGATGAAAGTGACTGGATTGGGTTTGAGCCCACCCATCCAATAGAATATGAAGGTAAATGCAGTTGGCAACGAGAGCTCCAGTGGCAGGTCTCCAACAATCCTGGCTAAAAAGTAGGAGGAGAGGCGGTACATTCCAGATGAACGTTCTTTGATTAGCATTGCTCTGTCTGTAGGAAATGTGAAAACAGCATTGTGTAGAGGGTAGAATCCCCAGAACACAGAGAAGAAGAAAATCATGCCAGTCTGCAGTCAAGACGAAACCCTCGGTTAGCATCTATAGGAATTAAGGTTTTCTATTTCAATGACTTTGACTGTTCCTTGGCTGTTTTCAAAGATAAAATGGATCTTTAGTTTTCTAAGTAACCTTTCCTCTGTTTTTTTTTTTCGTTTTCTTTCTCTAGGTCTATAGATAGAATCATACAGTATACATGTTTTCATTAATCTTACACGATCTGCAATATGTGATGTCGGAGTTTGCCACCACAGGAGTCCGCCAAGAAATGCGACACTTATGACTTGGATGATTCTTAGCTTGTTAAAGGTTGCATGTCGTCGCTCCCTCAGCCCTCTCAGAAGTAGCACATTGAATTGATGCCACCAGCTTGTGCACCATTGCTCTGGCTTTGCATTGCTCCCTGTTTCATTTAAAATCAGAAGACCCTTGAGACTTGTCAAGAACTTATAAAAATTAGGGGAAGGGGAAGATATTTGAAGCTAATGTGCTGATTTCTCAATGGTGAGAAGGGAGGAACTTACTTGTGGATGCATGTTGGGTATAAGTGGTGTTATTGACATCCGAACTACATAATTCAGCTTTCAATCTCGTAGAAATGTTCTTGTCATAGGCAGAGATTAGATCATCCCTCACTCTCTTGCGCTCTTGTTCCGTTTTATCTCCTTGCTCGATTGATTGATTGTAGTCAGCTCCAATTCCTGTCATTTCATCACAGTTCTCATGAGCCTACAGTAACTTGGTTTCTAATCTCTTTTCATACTAAAATATACGTTAGCACATGGTCCCCCCGACTACTGTATACATTATCAATTGTAATATCAGTGTTTGCCATTGTGTTTCCGTCAGCTACAGATTTCAGGATCAGATTATGCTCGGTGAGAGTTGCGGATGACGTTAACTTCACCGTTGTACACGAATCTGAACACTGGGAAAAATTTGTTGTTGGGTTACCGTTATGCTTTAATATAAAGATATTGTTGTAACCACTTTCAGTTAGGCCGGTCATATGTGTGTCTCATGTTGATGAAAAAAAAGCTTGGAACAATTGCTGCCTAAAGGTCGGTTCCACTCTGCACAGATGGCCCCTTTAATTTCCTCAACTTTTTCGAGAAAACACAAAGAAACAAGAGCTTTCTGCCTATAAATTCAAAGAGTGATCGAACATTACCATTGGCAAGATCGAGTAAGAGGTCAGCCGGATTGATTGTGATGGATGTAGAAAAACCAATCGAGGAAAAGTACTCCAAAGCAGTGGATGCAGGACCATAGTAGATGGGGCATCCTTCTGACAACAATATTAACTTATCAAACATATGGTAGAGTCGGCTCGAGGGCTGGTGAATGGTAGTGATCACAGTCCTACCCCAATTAGCAAGCTGTTTGATTGTGGTCAGTATCTGTTGAGCTGTGGTTGAGTCCAAACCTGAGGTGGGTTCATCAAGCAATAGTAAGCTTGGGTTAATTAGCAGTTCTTGGCCTATACTCACCCTCTTCTTCTCCCCACCTGATATCCCTCTAACCAGTGGTCCTCCTATCATGCTGTTCCGACACCGAGTTAGTCCCAACTCAGTGATAACTCGCTCTACGTGCTCAACTTTCTCATCATTGGCCATGCTATTGGGTAGCCTTAGAAGTGCAGTGAATAGAAGAGTTTCGGTTACAGTAAGATGAGGGTATAGGGTATCCTGCTGCGCGACAAATCCTGTTCTCCGTCTGATGGAACCAGAAAAGGGCTGACCGTTGTATGTGATTTTTCCGGACAGCTTTCCAGTGTGTCGGCCTCCAAGGGCTGTAAGGAGAGTGGTTTTTCCACTCCCCGTTGGGCCAAGCATTGCTAGTAGCTCTCCTGGACAAACCATACCCGTCAGCCCATTTAATATGGTCTTCTCTTTAGAGCTTGATGTTGCACCACAGCAGAATCCTTTTGGCTCCAACCTCGCTTTGTAAACCACGTCCTCAAACTGCAAGTAAATTGCGAAAATCTGCATAAATAAACCTCACACGAGAAAGAGGTGCTAGAATTGTAGCTTAGTTGAAAACAGTAATAGTTTGGTTACTTTTGGTTAGTTTAGTAAATTACAAGCTAGTGCTATCAGGAAACGCAAATACCCAAACAAATTATGCTTTCGTACGTACTTTCTGAAATATGGTACGACACGACTTTGTTCCAAAATGGTGATACTATGCATAATATGCTCTTCAGAAAATCGAATATAATAAACTGAATAATTGCATGCTATGCTCTTAGAAACGTGCTTTGCATAAATAACTTGGAAAACAATAGTTCAATTGGTTGTTTGTCTCTTGGAAAAGTGAGTTCGAATTCTGTTAGAAGCCTACTCCTACCGTACCACAATTTAGGACATGTGGCATACGACGTTCCTTTTTTGGTGCCCGTGAAACTGTGTTTATTGCGTGCTTGAGAGAGAGAGAGAGAGAGAGAGAGAGAGAGAGAGAGAGAGACCTTCAAAGTTATTTGATGTAAAGGGAGCTGTAGAAAGGATTTTGATTTGGCCTGTACAGGGTTAGCAAGGACAGCTTCATGATGGGTTTCCGACGCAATTGACGGAGTCGCCATGGCGTTGCTGCTTCTACGTTCTGGTTTGAGACGACACACTGGAAGGGAATGTCCAAGTTCAACCGATGGTAATGCTTCTTCTTTCTTTTTTTGGAGGTAGTGCGTTGGTTATAATTGGGGGGCAAAAGGAGAGAAGTTAAGCAGTTGCTTTTAACTTGGCTTCTCAAAGTGAACTGGACAACACATATATATACAATGGCCGGCACAGGAACGAGGATCTTACATGGTAAAAGGTTCTGTGATAGGCCTAGCCTCCATGGTGGGTTCCCACCTTGTATCTTAAAGTATTCCAACACCATCTCAGAATCCACTCTCTGATTTCATTTTCCCTTTATCAGATTGGCATCATCCCGCTCTCTCACTCACTCTGTCTCTCATCGTGTATGCCGTCCTCATATGAAATTATTCTCAACTGCCTTGCAGACGAAAAATTCTAAACAACTGGTGAAAAATGAGAACGTGCGACAGATGAATACTATTGTGAATGGTTGGCCATATTAAATACATTCCATGCATAGAACCATCATATTGAACGCTAAGAAGCTTTGTCATGATATATATGTGAGGGAAGTGGGAGCACCTCAAATCTCAGTACAACGATAGCCAGATTGTTCACAAACATTTCTTTGTTCATTTGGTGTTTTAATTGTTTTGACGTAATTGTTTCGATAATGTGTGTCGTTTATGCATGCCATGTACGTAAGTTTTTCTCATTTGACAGTACAGTCTGTACAGAGTTCTCGGTACCTCAATGGACAACATATAGTCCTTTCCTCCTTTCCATGCATCTTAAGATTGGGATTTTGTGTATGGCCTTCCAAATGGATCCTGATGTGACATGCATTTCTGTAAATCCTTGTTCTTTTGCTATCATTTTATTTCCTTTGCTCTTGCCGAAAACAATATTCTTTTGTTTTATTGTCTTGTTATTGTTGTTGGGTGGTTTATACTGTCTTTGAACTGTTTATATATATAGCTGCATTCAGCGACTTACTATACATCGTAGTGTTAGATTTGACCTTAAATTATAAAATTAATTTGCTAATAGGTTAAAATCTGCTAAAAATTTTTTTTTTTTTTTGTCGAACTGTCAGCAACATATACTAGGCTTCCAGGCTTCTGATTTAAAAATGATTATTCTGAACTCCTTTGGATACGCAATTCTTGCAGTAGCTGCCTAGGCAATAAGTCTGACAATTTTATTTTTTAACAGTCAATAGGCAATAGGTCATCAATTGTTATACCTACAAGTAATAGGTCTAATAATTGATGACGCTTTTCTGGTGAAATGTTCATTAAATTAGGCCTAGGAAAATATCAGAGTGTAAAATTATGAAGATCAATGCAATTTTCGAAGTGATGCACCATACATTTGAAAGTCAGGAACAAAGAGCAATCTTTTGAATAGGATTATTCCGAACTCCTTTGGATACGCAACTCTTGCAGTAGCTGCCCAGGCAATAGGTCTACAATTTTGTTTTGATCAGTCAATAGGCAATAGGCCATCACTTAGGACGATCAATGCAATTTTCGAACTGATGCACCATACATTTGAAAGCCAGGAACAAAGAGCAATCTTTTTCCTTTTTATCATCAGGAATAAAGTTCAATCTGTGATCTGTTCTTTCCAACTTTTAATGGTAATCTTCTGAGAAAGATATTCTTGAACCTATTTTTATGTTTGCATTCACAATTTTGTTTCGGTCAATGATGCATGGAGTTTTCTATTCCCACTACGCGTTGCTGTCAACCTGATACGACGAGGGTAAAGTTGTTAGTCTTGTCCAATCACATAACAAAATTGGACACTTAGATTCCTTTAACTTTTACAAAATTTGAGAAAAAACGAAGTTTCCATATAATAAGCTTCACAATTATAATGGAGAGGGAAAGTCTCTTTTTTTTCCCCTTAAATCTCTTTTTTGGTTTTTATTGTAGCAAAAAAGAACCGGATTCGTGTCCGTAATCCACAGAATACAGGTCTTATATTTGAAACAGTGATGCTCTAACTTTTCTCTATTTGTTGACTGTGTGAAAAATTGTGTCCCCAAAGTTCTGATGAATCATTTCAAAATTCTAGTTGTGTGGTTCCTACTTGGGATGACTCTTAGCAACTGCAGTGTTATATTTTGGGACACGGGATCCTGTAATGCACCCCTACACTACAGGGTCCCGGTTCCAAAATTTCAGTGTGACTCTATTAATGGTCCTTATTGTTGCTATATAGCATTACTCTTTCTCAAAAAGCATAGATGAAGATGCTTGGCATCTTTTTGCTTGACACAAATTAAGCTTCTACTACAATATGGGCAAGAATTGGAGTAAAAAATTTGTTCCCAAACTTTGTATCTGCACCTGTCACTTCTCAGATAAAAAGCGTAGGATATCCGTGCAGCGGGTGGGAGAATTTATGCTTTCCCTGTTAGTTATAGAATAACAATCTACGAAAAACTAAACAAAAGATCACTAAACATCGATAGCTTCCACTGACTTGAGTAACTACTAATATAGGCCGAACTTATCAGCAAAGTCTTTCCTCAATATTCTTTCTCTTCCTTTTTATCTGCTAAGTATTATTTTAGACTGAAGAAGGGTGAGAATGATTAAAGGAGAACCCATAAGTTGGATTCCAATTTGTGTCCATGAAATTGTGTTTATATTATTTGCAGAGCATGCACTGAGATATAAGAGGACAATGGTGGAGCCAGTCTTTTTCTGCATATGGTGTTCAGTCCTTGGCTACTTTAAAATACTACAAGGTGCGCAATTCTAATCTTTTTTTGTTATGGTACGTTATCCTTTTCCTAATCCATCTGATAAGCAAATAATTTTTTCCTTCCCTTAGTGCCCAACCCTTTTGACATATTTCCCATATTCCCTCTCTCTCTCTCTCCAAACTTGTTTGCCAGCATTCTCTGCATCCATATCTCATATGTCGACTTATTCTGTACCGCACATTCATTTTCATATTAGTTGGTCCTAGTAGACCAATTTCACCATCATACAGCTGGCCTGATGAAATATTTTTGCAGATTTTTAGATTCTAGCTTTTTATAGAATCAATTTGGAGGGTTTACCAAATTGTAGAATATGCTTCTACTAAAATATGAAATTTAAAATCTACAGCAGAATTTGATGGTAGAATCAAAATCTATATCAACATCGCAAACAATTGTGGAATGGGCAAACATAGAAACAATCCCATGTATACCGGGATTTCAACTTTGGAAGACTTGGAAAGCTAGACCTCCTGATTGATTATTGTGTTCTCAAGGCAAGATTTATTTATTTATTTTTTGAACTGATTCTCTAGGGCAAGATAACCATTTTCTTTTATTTATTGGATTGCTTGATATCAACAAAATTTCTGCCATTTTGACAAAAAATAAATAATTAAAAAATAAATAATTGGTATCATCAACTACTCAGAATGCATCCAATGCCCAGTTAAGTCTCTCGCTTACGAAGTTTGAGAGGGTTAGTAAGCAAACACTCTTAAGTCTTGCGATACTATTAAGGGTGGGTTCTTGTAAACTTTTTTTTCCCTTCGTTTAGTGTGTTTTGTTCGTTTTTTTTTAAATTTTTTATTAGATTTGCTTTATATTTTTTTGATTAATCATCCGTCTCGACAAAAGGAATCTAAGAAAGTAAAAAAATTGTTGTGACTTTTATCTCCCATTCCCTTGCGGTACTTGTTGCAAAACCTTGCAATAGGAATTTGATGTGGAACTTGTCAAATTAAGTAAGAGCACCAAACAGTTACCCAAATTTATTCTCAGCAAATCTTACAAAGATAGTCAAATCGTGAATTCAATCAAGAATTGGGTTGACATTTTTTTTCGAAAACACTACTCGAATAAAATCGAGTTTTGTAACTGTTCTGTCAAGATTTTCAAAACAATAAAAAAAAATAGACATCAAAGCATTTAGGTTATTAATTATTACAAAAAGTTTATGCTAAAAAAAGAGAGGTTCGTTTTGATTCTTTTGACTGAATATAAGTTAGGTCAACAAATAAGAAGATTGCTTATATCATAGTAAAATATATGGGTGGGTACTAAGTGCTGGGCTGGGACGGAATTTATGATCCAATATAACGTAATTGATTTCGCAATATTTTATGGGAAGTGATAATGCCAAAACTGTTTTTGTTAGTGTCAAAATTCCAGTGCATAAAAGGCTTGTATCATGTTCAGTGTACACAAGTCTTTTATGCACTGGCAACGCAAGTCTTTTATGCACTGGAATTTTGGCACTAACAAAAATAGTTTTGGCATTATCACAACTATTTTATTAATTAGAGGAAACAAGAGTTTGAGAATATAAATTAAAAAATGGCAAAAACATTGATCACACAAAGAATGGAATGGAAAATTCGTAATGTCTATAATACAAATCGCGACGGTGTGGTGGCCCATATTTTTTTCCTCCACCGTTGGATTTGTAACACACTTTTCTACATAAATCTTCACCCTTTATTCATTCTCATTCTAAGACCCCTGTAATTAATTGGCTCTCACAACAATAATTTACGGTAAGGCAAATCAAAGGCTATTGCTATTGCTATTCCTAATTCTACGGCAATAAAATGCACTTTATTTATGGAATCAAAGGCAACTAAATATACACGGCAAAATGGATGGAAACTAAATGCACTTTATTTATGGTAAGAAATGCAAATCAATATACATGGCAATAAACAAAATGCACTTTATTTATGGTAAGAATGCAAAATAAAATGCACATTATTTATTGCCGTGTATATTGATTTTGCCGTGCATTGTCATTTTGCATTCTTACCGCCATCTCGGTTATATGCGAACACCCCAAAGTCAAATCTTGTGGGTGCTACTAGGGCAGCATGAAAAATACACTGGATTTTCCTCAAGGGAATAAATCACATCTCGTTACTCATTCTACTCGGTGGGTATCTTCTCATTCTACTCGGTGGGTTACAGTGGTACCTATCTTCTCCATGACTTTTAGCCAAATATTTTTCGAATCATTCCAAAAAGTGACAACCACAGGATTTAACAATGTGAGCTCGTAAATCAAATAAATTCAAATACCTAATAATCAATAGAATACATTTGCATAGAGATTTAGAGAAAATGTATTATATACTACCCAGTACCTCAAGTTACGATCATGCCTGTAGAATATTTAAGTCTCTTCACCATGTACGACATCCTGAAATTCCACAATAATCAGATTGCATTTCGCCGTACGATTCTAGCTCAATATCTCATCTTGGTGTATAACCACCCAAAATGCAACGGCCAAATTAAACGACCAATTTTCTTCCTTTCTAACTCACTGGTTTTTATTATTTTTCCTTGTCACGGCAATACTTCCACTTTCTCCATCATACTGTTTAAGTTCCATTTTACAAGTTTAAGTTTCTTTGGTGGAAGGAAACTTAAAAGGCTATGTTTGGTTTGAATTTTGATGAAGATTTTTGGTGTAATGAGTGGAGAGAGAATTGAAAAACGGGAGTAACAATTGGGGAGAAAACTAGTGGAAATGGTGTGTGGAGAGAAATGGTTGGGTAACCCAAACCGAATACAGTCTGAGGCCGGGTCCCTAATCTAACATCTATATAAGCTTGTGATATCCATCAATCAAAGCAGCAAGTCTTGCATAGGTTAGAACACACCTATATCTATATCCACAGAGTGTGAGGGTTGGTGTTCATCTTGAACAACATTTGTCAAAGGTTAGTGCGATCTAATTTCTGCTATGTCTAGTTTTTATAATTTTCTTAGAAAGAGCTCTTTGAAGCTTAGGTTATTTACCTGATAGACGAACCTGGAACCTAGTGTTTTTAGACTCGTTTAGGAATTGAGTTGAGCTTGAGTACATTCTTGCTTGCATACTTGAGCTCGGCTCGTGTTCTAAAAACCCCAATTATGATCTATAAAGCATGGATATTGGTATGGGATATGAACACGACATGATGTGGTATGGTGACGATACGGATACGGTGGTACGATAACATTTAAAAAGAAGATACTTCTTAGAATCTCACTATGTCTCCCTCTCTCTAAAAATTAAGTTAAGTGCTACAAATATATCATTTTCTTTATTCCTAACAATTTTACTCTACTACTATGCAATAAAGTTCGGATACGTGTACGTTCAAGTATCCAAAAAGAATATGATATTTCAAACTAGCTTTAAAAGATTAATATTCATATATATTGTGGATACTTCTAGGATTCGTATCCGCGAGTATCGAAGGAGTATCTGTATCTGATACAGATACGATTCTCATCTAGAAGTATCCGTGCTTCATAGATTATTATACAATCCTTGTAGATTTAGTCAGAGCTTGATTCCTCTTATCCAACCTCCGAGTCCACGATCGAGCTTGGCTCATTTACATAAGCTTGTCTAGAGCTCGAGACAGCTCCAATTTCTCAAACACTAGACAAGCTTGAACTCGATTATTTGAGCTCGAGCCGCCAAGCTCGGATTGAACTAATTTTTTCCAGCCAATCTCAGCAAAACTCAACTCGACTCGACTCGTTTCCAGCTCTTTGTTCCCTACCTAGTGCATAAAAGTGGTTATCACTTGTAACGCCTCGTTATTTTCTAAAAATAAACTTCAAAATACACTGTATTTAAACACTTCTAGGCCCCTATTTTCTCAATAAATAAATTACATCACCAAAATAAACTTAAGCCGCCTTCTAAATATTCTTCTAGATGCTCCAAAATTATCAACTCTTCTAAGAACTCTCCAAATTAATCTTTATATGCTCCGATTCAATTTCCACTAATCCAACTCCATACCTGAAAAAGAAATTATCCGGAAAGTATACGATACAACAGAATAACAAAGCTTATGTTCAAGTGGAATCAATAAGCGACAATCGACCACCAAGTCGAAACAACAATCACAAAGGACCTCATACCATGTCCTCCTCAGTACATGACCAGTGACCCTCCCCCAATACCTCCTCACCGAGTCATTATCGACCCATTCTGGCTTTGGATAGGCTATTGGTGCATGAGTTCACTCGATCCCTGTACTAAACAGTTCTATAGTACTCAGCCAACAACATCATATTCGATATCAATTATTCCACTTTTCAATGATATCCACAAGATTGAATAAATATCACGAGATAATCAAAAGGAGTACAAAAGTGATAGTGAAGAAAGGATTCCGGAAGTGGGAAGCATATTGTATACTCCCCGGATTATCTCAAATATGCATGGTCGTTACGTCTACGAATCAATGCCTTAAAACATTTTTCCATCTTCCGACTAAATACACCACTAGCCCACCAATCCAAAACTATTTATAAAATAAACTCTCAAGCTTTTTTTCTCTTTTATCTCTCTCTCTCTCTCTCTCTCTCTCTCTCTCTCTATAAGCTAACAATTGGAATGAGAAGTGAAGAGAAGTGAGGTGTGTGGAGGGGAGTGGAGAAGTCATATCTAGAAAATTGTAACCATATATATCTTATATAATCTAATCATATCTTATATAATCTAAAATATCCAACAAAATCTATATAATATCTAACAAAATCTATATAATATCTAATAAAATCTAATCCAATCTAATCCAATCTTTATAAAATCTAGGGATATCTAGGAAAAATCTATATCAAATCTCTCTCTCAATCTCCTACAATAAACTCCTTAGATTTGAGGGAATCACAATCTTAGATTGCATATCATATCTAGATTTTTCTAGGATTCCTTAAGGTAACAATTATGACTCTCTCCTTATCTATACACTATGATTATACTTGGATATCAATCTCTCCCAAATATCTCCTAGATTTTTCAAATCTTTTCCTAGAAATCTCTCTCTCTCTCTCTCTCTCTCTCTCTCTCTCTCTCTCTCTCTCTCTCTCTCTATATATATATATATATATATATATATATATATATATATATCTCAAGATCTCTCCTAGATTCATACATATCTTTCCTAGATTGTTAGAATCTTGAACCCAAGGTTAGGGTTCTATAATAGTTGGGTACAAGGATATCATGGTTCAAGATATGAAAAAAAATCCTATGATATCAAAGGGTTTTTAATGGCTAGCTCCTAGAGTTAAATTATAGTAATACAATCACTTTAATAAATGATAAAATAATTTTTAGTAAAAGAATTATAACAAAATGTTTATTTTATTTAAAAAAATTTGACGTAAAAATTCGGATCGTTACACTTGTACACCGGTAAAATTTTGTTTTCCAAAATCAGTGCTTTTCTGGTCACTAACAACTACTGAACATAACCACTAATTAAATGACAGTGTTCCTCTCAACCAATACACTGAAAGAGTGCAATGCTGATTTATAGATGTGTGTATCCCATATTGGCATATTGGACTAGGGAAGATTTTGTGGTAAATTATAAAATCAGTTATCCATTTTTTATGTGGCTATTGGTTTCTGTCACAAATGATTTCTCTGCAGGAGGAGAATATTAGAAAGAAAAGTTAACAAAAGTAAGATTTGAACCAGTGCTCAATATTTTGCAAGTGCTCAACATTCTCTGAGTAGGGCGGCCAAACAAATCAAGTTTGGCCTAGTTTGTGCTCGTTAAAAGCTTGTTTAATAGTATTAATTTGTTACATAAATAAATCAAGTTTGAATATTTCTTTCAAGCTCGTCAATATTTTAAATCTAGCTTGAACAAGTTGCTACGTAAACCAGCTTGTTTGACTTATTATGTATAAAAATTTGAAATTACTCAGGGCGGCTATTGATCAGCTCGATTAAAACCCAATGAGTCAAATGCTATGATTGAGTCAAATGCTATGATTGAATCAAATGCTAAGATTGAATATATTTTAATGTAGAGCAATGAATTGTTCTAGTTTAATACAAAAACTTAACCAGTTTAAAAACGTTTTCTAGCATGACTTGTTTATTGAGTGAATCGATCATAAACGAGCTTTAGTCAAGTTAACGACCCAAAGTAAGCGGTTTGGAGACATACGCCAAGGATGGCGCCGCACTGGGTCCTAAATTTTACTCCATCTAACGTGCTTGGTATGTGCGCAGAGACCTTTTGAATTAACTATGATATCCACAAGTGAAGGTGCTAATGATTAATGGCATTTCTGAGTTCATGGAAGGAGTTGGAAAGTTGACACGTGGCTCGCACTCCTAGTGGGTTGTGTGGTGGAGGAGGTGTAGGAGAAACGTCGAACTGATGGGAGAAATAGGTGTCGTCATTATATATGTTGGAAACCCCTCGACACAAAAGCATAGAGATTTTCAGGACAGAGGAGATCGTACCAAGAAATTGGTGTGATCATTTTATGCTGGATAATGATTTGTTAGATGAAGTTTGAGTCTCACCATTAGTCACATAATCCTTCAAAATATCTCGTGTCAGCGTTCTCAATTCTCATATTGCGCTCGTGCTTTCAATCCTCGTTCTCGCGAATTTTAGTAGATCAAGATGTATTTCAAAAACGCTTTCACGCTTCCGCACGCGAATTATGTGACTTTCAGGTCCCACCCGCCCATCACGGAATCCCCACTTTTTTGCAATCATTATTACCAGTTGATTTCCTCTCCCTCCCTCTCCTCTTGTTGTCTTTTTTTTTTTTTTTTTTTTTTTGTGATTTGAGCAAATTGGGCTTTCCAACAACCCCATTTTTGTTCTAATAATGATTTGCCACTTCTCTTAATTAAGGTGTTGAAAGGTTCCCATTTGTTCTCACCACTGCAACCTAACTTGAGAAAGAGTGCTTGCTATCCTGAAGCCATCTTGTAAAATACCTTTGTGGTCCACTAACTACTACCAGGTTAACTGGTTAAGGCATTTAGATTGTTTGCATATGAGGGAAATATTTTTGAGCCGAGTTCAATCCCGGTCAAATAAATTCATGTCTAATGGCATAGACGAATGTAGCTACTTGAGTTAGAGACGGGTCTACTTGAGGGCATATGGGGGCCAAGGCGTCCTCATTGTTTCGGGGTTTTTTTTTTCAAAATTTAATATTAAAATTTGTTGTTGTTTTTGGTTGTTAAGAATTGTATTTTGTATTGGGTGTTATTTAGATATTTAAATGCTTTAACAATGTGTTTGTTTTGGGTCACCAAACCCTATTCCTCTCTCTGCACATGGTCTCTCATAAGTTTTTTCTTCAATTATTAATCTAATTTCTCTTATAAGTTTTTTCTTCAATTAATCTAATTTCTCTTTCTATTTCTCTACACTGATTACCAAAAAACTTCCCTCACAATCTAAACCAAACCAATTAACTACTAATAGATTCCGGAACCTTGCGATGAATAGAAGCATCTAGGAGTCGATTTGAGGATGAAAACTATTTCAGAGGGGCAAATTCACATTCACAATTAAAAATCTTGGACATGTAATACAGAAAGAAGCGAGAAGAGTAACACCAATTGAGCATAAAATGGCTGATAAAATAGTCACCTTGAACAGAGGATTATCTAGTGAAAGAGCAAGGCTTCTTTTCTGCCGTGGAGGTAACGAACAAGGAGAGGCAGAAGAGAGGAACGTTTGTTGCAATTGCCACGCCATTCCCAGGTTTGCCAGATCCCGGTTGGTGTTCTTTTGACAAGGATTCATTACTGTTAACTCTCTCAAATTACTGATTATCACATTTGCCCTCAAAGTACTGATTTTACAGCCCGTTTGGTACACGAGAGTTCGCGCGAGAAGAAAGGAGACGGGGAGAGAGCTCAATCTCTCCCTCGTTTGGAAGGGAAACAAGGCGAGAGATCGAGGGTGAGAGACGGAGGGAGACCAGAACCCCTCCTAAGCCCAGTTCCATTTCTCACCAAAAATGGCGAGATTCCATGAGAAAGGGGAGCGTGTGGTCCACCCCTCATCGGATGATTCGGATCGTCGTCAGACGAGTGGCTGTGCATCGCCGGAGAAAAGAGAGAGAGAGAGAGAGAGAGTACCAGGTTTGCCGGAGAAGAGAGGGAGAGAGTTTCAGCTTGCCGGAGAGTCGCCGGAGAAAAGATTAGTCGCTTGAGAATTTGAATTCTCACTGTTATTTGGATGGGAGGGTGAGAAATCACACCCCCTTTCTTTTCTTTTCTCACTAATAAGGGAGAACACACCAATTTCTTCTATTTTCTCACCCCTCCATCCAAAGGGGCTGTTAACATTCCAAAAAACATGGGATAAATCAAGTCGAAGAAAGGAAAGGAAATGAAAGGAAAATGGAGAGGAAAATTCTTCTTTGTTTTGTTATTTTCTTTTTTGTTTCCTCTCAAACCAAACAAGGGAAAATTATTTTCACTTTTTCCTTTCTTTTCCATAGGATCCAAACAAAGCCTACTACTACCATACCGAATTTTGTTTTTCGAAATAATAAATAACCCATTACAATTTTATAATGTCACCACACTAAATTATTTTTTCACTTGAAACCCACCCTTTTTGCAAGCTCCCATTAGGGGCCCGCTATGCCAAAAGCAGTTCCCTTGTGCCCCTTGATTTTTTGGTAACGACTATCGGTCCCCAATGAATTTTGACTTATGTTAATTTCTTTCATCCCCTTAAAAATCTATGTAGTTCTCCTAAGTGTATGAACTTAATAAGCATGCCCTCCTACGAATTCTAAAGTTTTTTTTTTTGTCTTTAATATAACTTCAGATTTTGATGCTCGGTTTTAATCTACAATTTTTTTTGGTCAAAAGTGAGAAGATTATATTGATAAACGTCCAATTAGACTCTTTTTTTTGGGGGTAATTAGGGGCTTTGTTGAAACGAAACATATTTTTGAGCTGGTGTATAAGTATATCCAGTTAGGGATTTTGGTTTCTAAAAAAATAATGATACAAATGATTGTGAGAATTCTTTTCGGAAGATTATCATGAATGATTTCCCCTAAATCAAGTTCTGGATCCGTCACTGCCTGATCTTTAGTAAGATGCTCACAGGCCCATCAAACACGTTTAAAAGATAATTATGCATGAAAGAGAGGAATTCTAATATGTTTGTCTGCTTCTTCTAATTCACAGTTGCTTGGACTATATATTTCTAGGTGTGACAGTACTTATTGAACTTTTTTTTTTATTTTTAGGTTCTTATAAATCTCAAAGGCAATTAACCAATATTCAAATCGCCAATTGAGGAGGCCATAGGTCAACATTTCGCACTGTCTGGATTATTGCCGAATCAGACACACGCACGCACACACAGAGATATCTATATATATGCAACTTTAGTTGGAGATGACTAAAACGCCAACCCATTTCATGGATTACGTAAGTTACCTCTAGCTTTATTATCTTGTCAAAAAGTTAACACGATTAATTAACTAATCTTGGTGATAACCAAACGATAATTAACTAATGCATGCTGATGATAAGCAAAAGGGCATTTTAATCTAGTTATTAATTGGCTACATAATTATAGTAGTGTTTGGATAACTTGCATGCCCATAAAGGAGTAGATAAATGGGTACTACAAAAGAGGTCTTGAAACAGCCACATAGATAGTGGTTAGGTTTTAGTTCTCATCTTCCTAGAACGGTTTGGAATGGTCGGACTACTCGATTTCTATACAACTGTACAAATTCGGACCGTGTGAAACCCTACTTGAAAGTTGCTTGTCCAAACCATAGCATAAAAGGATGCCATCCAGCATTTCTTCTTCGATGGTGGTCGGCGGTGGTAATTCCCAGTTCTCTCTCTCTCTCTCTTCCCCATGCTTTTGAGATTTTCGTCGTTGTTTTGTTTGGGACCTCTCGTTTTGGGGAGGTAGTGGATGGTGTAGTGTTCGTAGAATTTATCTTTTATAAAATATAAATCTAAATATAAGAAATAAAAAAAGATGGATTCTTGGAAAGAAATAGATAAAAACAGGTTTTTGAGGCAGAAAAAAGAAGATAAAACAGAGGTTATTATGTATCGTTTTCTAATTATGTGTTTGTTTTCTAGTTGACTTTCAATCAGTGGTTAAGTAGCCTAATAGACTATGAGATCCGGGAGACCCAACGAGGAGTCATTATTCATATAGGTGCTAGATTTGTTAAAGGGTTCAATGCCGTCATAAAGGACTCTGTAGTTTGAATGAGGGGGGAATTCAACGGTAAATTACAAGCTTCTGTGCTCTTTTTAAGGGAAAATGTGGGTCATCGATCGTGGATTCTTGTTTCATTCGATGGGCCACTCAACCAGCTAAACATCAACAACCACCTCCAAGGTCCTTTGAGGGTGGCTGGAGGACTTAAGGCTGATCTGAGTGACTTGCGAAGTATGGTCAATGCAGTTGCAGCCAAATTTGTGAAGCCGCTCCGCCCAGAGGATCTTCTATTTGTCAACACCGTGGTGTGTGCACCGCCTCATCCGTGGGTGCCTCAACAATTGCAGGATCGTTGGCTCAAGGAGATGAATAAACTGTGTTTTACAAACTACTCTCACCCCCTATTCTTCATTAAAGCAAAGTGGGTAAAATTCGTATACAAATGCCATTAAATAGAAAAGAGGGACTGACGCCAATTTCGCTCTTTATGTGTCCTTGAGCGTCGTTCTCATTGACATGACCGGTTGGGCTTACTCAATTCCAATAGTGATTAGAAATCGGAACAATTCCAATAGTGATTAGAAATCGAAATTGAGTAGGCCCAACCAGTCATGTCAACGAGAGCAGCGCTCAGGAACACATGAGAGCGAAATTGACATCGGTTCTTCTTTTCTATCTCGTGGCAATTGTATACGAATTTTACCCACTTTGCTTTAGTTAAAAAGAGGGGGTGAGAGTAATTTGCAAGGCATACTTATTCATCTCCTTAAGCCGACGAGACGACAACTGTTGAGGCACCCACGGATGAGGCAGCGCATACACCGCATTGTTGAAAAAAAGAAATTTTTCGGGCGGAGTGGCTTCACAAATTTGGCTGCAATTGCATTGACCATGCTTCCCAAGTCATCCAGATCAGCCCTAAGTCCTTCAACCACCCTCAAAAGGACCTTGAAGGTGATTGTTGACGTTCAACTAGTTCAGTGGCCCATCGAATGAAACAACAATCCGCGATCGACAGCCCACATTTTTCCTTGAGAAGCGTGCAAAAGCTTGTAAATTCCCCTTGAATTCCCCTCTCATTCAAACTACATAGTTACTTTATGATGGCATTGAACCCTTCAACAAATCCAGCACCCATATAAATAATGATTCCTTATTGGGCCTCCCAGATCTCATGGTCTATTAGGCTATTTAACTATTGATTGAAAGTCAATTGGAAAACAAACATATAATTAGAAAACAATACAAAATAACCTCTATTTTATCTTCTTTTTTCTGCTTCAAGGATCCATCTTTATCTATTCCTCTTTAAGAATCCATCTTTATCTATTTCTTAAATTTAGATATATATTTTATGTATATGTAAAAGAGAAATGCTACGTACCCTACACAGTTCCACTATACCATCCTCTACCTCTCCAAAACAACGTTGGACGCACTATACCATCCACTGGGAGCCAACCATTGCCAGCACCGACCACCATTGGACCCTCCCTATCCACCTCTGGTGACCACCAGCACCTGAACAACCAAAACTGATTGAATTGGAACACTAATTGGAACCCTAATTTTCTGTGCAAAAATCCCCAATACCTACGAATTGAAAATGGAACCCTAGTTCGATCAATACCAGCGTTCGAGATAGAGAGAGAGAGACCTTTGTCAGTGTACGGCGGCGGCGGTAGTGATCGAGACCTTCGTTAGCGTTCAAGATCGAGGCAAGTGATTGTGGTTCGAAGCTCGGCGGCGGTGGTGGTCGGCAGTCGTGGAGGCGTCTTCTTCATCGGCATTGTCGATAGTAGTGGTGGTTGGCGGTGCGTTGGGTTGGGTGTGGTGTCGCCCTCTCCTCTCTCTCTCTGTGTTCTTCTATAACGACTAAAGGGGAGGGGAAACAGGGAAACAAGGATTTTTTTTAGATTCAATAAATATCAAGCAGCCAGAAGCATCAAAGGATCCACGAAGTCCACATGCCCAACAATTCTCATATATACCTGATCAAAATCAATTTGCCAATGTCCTTATATCCAACACGATGAGTAATTGACGTAGCAACAATTAAGCAATGTATGGGGGCGTGATTTCTTTGTGATCCTTCTTGTGTAGCTATCTGCATGTGAAATGGCGCCGATCTCGATGTACCTGCAGAACCGGAGGGGGTTGTTCCTCCGGGAAGAAGCTCCGACGAACTAGTCAGTAGGTGGAGAAGGGGAGAAGAAGTTTAATCAGAAAATATCTTGGAAGAGAGAAGATGTTGTTGTTTTCCTTTTTCTTGTTCTCTTCCAGGCCCCCTTCTTAGTGGTGTTGCTCTTCTATTTATAGGCAAAGAGGTGGAGTGCTGAACAAGCTGGTCATACTTTCCACGTGTCACGTTCTGCTCGGTTGGCGCCTTGTAGCAGGGCCATTTAATGAACACCACTTCCCTAGTCTTTCAGAGCCACATGGGTTGATGTCAGAAAGGTCACATCATCCAGAGATGTCACTTCGAATATCAGAAAAGACAACTTACTTATCAGTAGATATTTATGGAAGGTTCCACAATCGTCTAAGCTCGACGGGACCCACTTCCGCCATACGAATTATCCGAGCGTAGGATGTCCCTACTGAAGAAAAACCTAGCCGAACAAGCGGATGTTCCCACCCGTGCGATTGATGAGACACCGAGCGAACTCAAGTGTGGTATGTTCGGGTAAAGCTTGTAACGTTCAGTGAAGTATTCGTGGTTCCGAAGATATTTACAGGTGAACTGACATAGCTTAGATGATGGGTCAAACAGCGTGTGAACCCTCATTCCCCCTTTCTGGACCTTGTGACCCCTTCGGATATTTCGGCCCCTTACAATAGCCCCTCAACTCCTTCTTTTCTTGCTCGAAAATAGAAGGAGGAGTTGAATAAGAATCTGGCTGAACGTAAACATAAATCCGAAGAACGATCGACTGGACGAACCGTTGAAGTTGAACGGACAGAAATGTTTGGAGCGCTTCGATATGTGTGCGCAGCTTTCATTAAATGCTTCTGTAACCGTCGATTTGAATCGATGCCAGGTGTCACGATTTCATTGGGTAGTGGTACGGCACGCTTCACACCTGCCACGTGTCCCTCATCGAGCGGCACATCAGTGTCCCGCCCAAATCCAACGGCCAGGGTTAGAGACCGCTTTGAATTCTACACCCAGTATAAAAGGGGAGAAGGAAGGAGAGAGAAGGTTACTCTCTCTCTGACTCTCGATCGTTTTACTGTTCAAGCACCATTCCAGACTGAAATCGCCAGAAATCTGCATATTTGAAGGTTTTGATCACAGTTTTTTCTTGATTTCTCAGGTATTTCTTGAGCCCCTCCATTTCTTGATGCATTTTGAGTGTTTTTTGAATGTTTTTCCCCCTTTTTGGTCGATTCTTTCCTCTTTGTCTGGACTGAAACAACCGCCTGATACCCAGGTGTTCATGTGTTCTTCCGAGCATACGAACACCTTGAAATCGTGTTCTTCCGAACACGAGGGCATCTTCAAGTGTGGGTTTTTCCAAAGGGACAATTTTCAAGAAGCCTAGCACGCCGTGTTAAGCTTCTTAATCTCTGTTTCTTCATTGGAAATGCGTAGGGCCCCTCATCGCTTTCCTGAGCGGTAGGCAGGAATCCCTTCTTCGGATTTTCTTTCGAAGGGGTATCGTTCGGACGAAAGTCACCGATCAGACTTGACACCCCCGAGTAACATAGATCACCGAACATAGGCACTTAGATTCCTGGCCATGCAAATCGCTAACGGTCTCACCCCCTGCACTTGTTTGTTTCTAGGTACGGAGTCTTCAAAGTCAACCTCTTCGGCTGAATCATATCGGTCGGTGGACTCCGCAGCTTCGAATTTTGGTAGATCTGATCCAGAGCTATCCGAAGCTATCAGAGACTTCGCCAGGAACTACCGAACGGGGTCAAGTGTCAAGGGTCCCGAGGGAGTAGAGGGAATCGACTACCCCGCCAGGGTGACGCCCCTCCGAACAGTGGGGCCGGACCCCGATATTATAGATATAGGCGAGTCGTCGTCCGAAAGGGAGCTTCCCCATGACAAAGTCGAAGAGGAAGAAGAGGCCGAAGAGGCTGACGAAGCCGAGTCGGGACGAGAGACTCCAATTGCTTCGTCAAGCCGAGCGAGTGAGGGAACAGGATTTGTAGGGGAATCCTCGTCGCATCCGCCGAAGGAGAAGAGAAAAATCGTCCCAATGGATTCCGATGTGATTCCTGACCGAACGGGGAAGGACCCCTGCCCTTACTTGGAATGCTTCCAGGACAAGAAGAGCCTGGACACCTTCCGAGCTGTTTATGACATCCCCAACGACGTTGTCATTACACCCGTCCGAGGGAACCGAATAAGTTACAGTGACGAACACGTCACCATCCCCTTGATGGCAATCACAGAAGGGGGCCTTCGGTTCCCGATGCATAGAGTTTTGAGAGAGATACTTCACCGTTTCAATCTCACTCCGTGCCAGCTGAGCGTCAACTCCTACCGCATCATTCACTCGGTAATCACCCTTGCTGAGGTGAAGATGTTCCGACTAAAAGCCTTTCACTTATTTGAAAATTATATGGTGTCTAGAAACGTTCGGTACTCCCGATACTACCTCTACTCCCGGAGGAAGATGCAAAAGATCATTCCCGAGGGCATGTACGACTCGGAGAAGTGGGCCTCCGACTATGTCGAGGTTCGGGGAAATTTCCAGTTCCCCGAACACAAATATGGCCAATTTGAAATAGCCACACGAAGGGGAACGCCGAGTAAGTACACTTGCCCGTTATTTCAGATGTTTATTCCTTCTGTTGCTCTTATTTCTCTTATCAAAAATTTGACTGACGATTCCATGCTTTACTTCGGCAGATACCACTAGGCTTAACAAGGTACTGTTAAGGGCGGCGAGAGATTGCGGTCTTGCCGAATCACTACTCACCATCCCAGCGGAAGAGAGAGACGCCCCAACCATCCTCAAATATAAAGCTACCTACGGCGGTCGGATCCGAAGGAAGGTGACCGAAGAGCTCGAGCAATCTGAGGAAATCCCAGAAGAGCTACAACCGAGCATCGATAAACCTCTCCGAGGGACAATCCGACTACCAACCGAAGAAGAACCTTTCCCTGAAAAAGAAGATATGCCTCCAAGGAATATCAAGGATGTTCTCCAGAAGAGACTGGAAGAAGAAGAGAGAGAGAAGGCCCAACTTCGAAAGGCTGGAGCCTCGGGTGCTTCGGGCTCGGCCCCAAGCAAGAAAACCCCACCTCCCCCACCCTCCAAAAAAAGACCACTGAGCGCCCCTCCTTCCCCGAAGGAACCACCCGCGAGCAAGAAGACAAGGGCGGCCCTGAAGGGAAAGGGCCAGGATGTGGTGCTGCCGAAGAAAGCCTCAGCAGAGGGAGAAGGGAAGGCGCCTGCTTCTGAGCTTGACATCCCATGGGTGCCAAACTTCATCACCCCCGGCAAGAAACAGGTTCTCAAATCTGACAGCCTGAGGGAGGATCCCTCCTTGGCTTTCACTCTCCACTCGGGGCTAGCTTTGCCGAGGGATGTGCAGAGTCCCCCCTCTTTGAAAGCAGCCCTGAGTGAATATTACTACCATGTCGGAAGGGTAAGTAAATTCTTTCATACTTGCAATGATTTTCTGCACATATGCCTTATTTCGTCGGAATGACTTTCATTTTGCTTTGTTTACAGGCCACCCAGTCCATAATGAGTGCCCAACTTCATCTCACCGAGCATGACAAAAAGTCAAAACTGATGAAGCAGTCGGTGGAGTACAACAAGGGCCTTGCCGAGGATTACAAGAAGGGCTTGGAGCAATCCGAGCTCGTGAGGCAAAGCCTCGAGGTCCAGGTTGCTAACCAAAACGACCTCATCAAGGGGTTGCAGGAGTTGGCCGAGCAAACCAGAGCTGAAGGCAAAGATGAGGGGCTGGCTGAGGGGAGAGCCTTAGGGAGAGAAGAAACGAAGAAGGAGATGGAGAAAGAGATGCTGGGGCAGTACGAGAAAGGATATGCCCAGGCCGAAGAAGATGTGGCCGATCAAATCCTTGAAGTGCAGGATGAGATCAAGGAGGGCCAGCACAAAAAGAGCTTTATGGTCGGCTACAATAGGGGTCTTGACGACGCAGGCGTTGAGCCTGACGACGAGAGGAGGTGTCTAGTGGAAGTACCATTGCTCGCCTCTGCCAAAGCTGCGGAAGAAGAGGCAACAGCTAACGCTGCCGACTCGACCACCCTACCCGCCCCTACCGACGCTCCAACCCTGCCAGCCCCTGCCGACGCTCCAACCCTGCCAGCCCCTATCGACGCTGCAGCAGATTAAATTTGTTGTCGTTTTCTCTTCTTCTTTTTTATTTTTTATTTTAGAAAATATGGTTGGCTCCGAACAATGGGAACCCTGCCAACCATTGGATGTAACTAAGACATGTTGGAGAATTTCTTTTTGAATGATAGTCGTCTTTTCGTTCGGTATGGATGTTGTTTCCACACATACAAATATTTGCCAAGTCTTTTTATTCGGTAGGTACATCATAACTCATAAATTTTCAAAGTCTGTTTATTCGGAAGGACTGAATATGTGATTTTGAAGTTACTAAGGGATGAACTCAGGTTTACCCATATAGTAGCCCCCTGCCCTATTGTATGACTGGGGGAATAGAATAAGGCAGTAGGAGGGGTAAACTAAGCCAAACGAGTTATCATGGGTTTCGGGATTGTCATCCGAACAAACAAAGTATCATGGGCTTCGAGCATTTCGCCCGAACAAACAAATTATCATGGGCTTCGAGAGTTTCACCCGAACAAACAAATTATCATGGGCTTCGAGAGTTTCACCCGAACAAACGAATTATCATGGGCTTCGAGAGTTTCACCCGAACAAAGAGAGTTTCACCCGAACAAACGAATTATCATGGGCTTCGAGAGTTTCACCCGAACAAACGAATTATCATGGGCTTCGAGAGTTTCACCCGAACAAACGAATTATCATGGGCTTCGAGAGTTTCACCCGAACAAACGATGTAACCGGAGCTAGATGAAATACCCCATGTATAAAAATAAAGCGGAATAGTGAAGACGAATTTGTATTAAGTACATGATGCTCAAAAAAGCGCATGGGCCAAACAAAAATGTAAATACAAAAGAGGCCAATACTAGCCATGGAATTTCCTAAGCTTTTGGGCATTCCATGGATTAGCGATTGGCGTTCCATCCATCTCAGCAAGCTTGTAGACACCATGCCCGATCTTCTCTACCACTCGGTAAGGGCCTTCATAGGGATCCTTCAACTTGGTCAACTTTGACGCTTCGGTAACCATCCGAAGGACTAAGTCCCCGACGTTGAATGGTCGAGCACGAACATTGCGGTTGTAGCCCCTTGCAACTTCTTGCTGGTACGTGGCGTGCCGAAGGTTAGCATTATCACGTAGTTCTTCGGCTAAATCTAACTCGGCGCCCACAAGAGCATTGTTATCTACAGGGTTAAAATTCTCCGTGCGGGCCGTAGGGATCATAGTAGATAAAGGGAGGACAGCCTCCATACCGTAGGCCATAGCAAACGGACTACGGCCGGTGGACCGCCGAGGTGTTGTTCGATAGGCCCACAAGACGTGTGGAAGCTCTTCCACCCATTTACCGAGCTTCCGGTCCAAACGGCGCTTCAGCCCCCGAGTGATAGTCTTGTTTGATGCTTCGGCTTGGCCATTACCTTGTGGATAGGCCACCGAGGAATTATGGATGGTGATGTGGCGCTTCGCATAAAAAGCTTTGAGAGCAGAGACAACAAATTGGGAGCCATTATCAGAAAGGATGGCGTACGGTACGCCGAACCTTGAGATGATGTGCTTCCAAATAAAGCGCTCCACGTCCCCGGCGGTGGTCTTGATCATGGGGGAAGCTTCTACCCACTTGGTGAACAAATCTGTGGCAGTGAGCATATACTTAAATCCTCCAGGCGCCTTCGGCATTTTGCCAACTATGTCAAAAGCCCAAACCGCGAACGGCCACGGACTGGTGATCATTTTAAGGGGAAATGCAGGCTGGTGGATGAGAGATGCTTGCTTTTGACACCGAACACAGAGCTTCACGTATTCTTCGGATTGCTTGACCATCTTCGGCCACCAATAGCCTTATGTCAGGGCACGCTGTGCAAGGGACCGTCCTCCTGAGTGAGCCCCACAGCTACCCGAATGAAGTTCCTCCAGAACGGTTGGCACAAGATCGTCGTGGACGACACGCAGATCGGGGCCAGTGAAAGTTCGCCGGTAGAGATTGTCGTTCGGTCCCAGGAAAAAGTTGGCAGCTCGGCAACGGATTTTGTACGCTTCGCGCTTGTTCGTCGGTAGGATCTGGTTCTTCAGGTAAACAACCACAGAATCCAGCTGGCTTGGACCGAGGGTGATGGCCATAACCTGTTCACATGGCTTTTCGAAGCTTGGTTTGGGGACCTCGTTGAAGGTGATAGTGCGACTGCCCGAGGTATTGTAGACTGAAGCAAGACCTGCAAGGGCGTGAGCATGGGCCTTATGCTCCCGAGCAATCCATTCCACTTCTACGCGTCCAAATCTTCCGAACAAATCTAAGACGTGGCTCACGTAAGCATTCATACGTTGATCTTTGGCTTGATAATCATCGTTTAAATGCCCCACAATGAGCTGAGAGTCACAAAAGACATGAACCGAATCCGCATCCAGCCGAAGAGCAAGTTGGAGGCCTGCAATTAGAGCTTCATATTCCGCCTCATTGTTCGTCGCCGTGTACCCAATCGAAACCACGCTTTCATGAACAGTCCCGTCGGGTGACACAAGGACGATGCCTGCACTAGCTCCATGAACATTAGAAGCTCCATCGACTGTCAGTCGCCAAGCGTCGCCGGAGAAGAGCTTCCATTGTCGTTTGGGTTTCTTGCGTCCGAGGGAATATCGAGCACGTAGTGGTTCGGCAGGGCAGTTGGACGGCCCTTCCAAAACCTCTGCTTCCTGAATCCGAGCTTCTTCAGCGGCTGTTGCCAAGGCATTGGCCTCGTCTTGTAAGCCGGGAGTGAGTTCGGCAAAGAAGTCGGCCAGGACCTGCCCTCTGATTGCTGTCCGAGGCTCGAATTGGATGTTGAAGTTGGCCAAATCTTGAGAGAACTTCAGGATTCGGCTCGACGTATCCGTCTTCCGAAGAACAGCTTTGAGAGGAAACTCAGTGAGGACCACAATCCTATGGGATTGAAAGTAAGGCAAGAGGCTCGTTTTAGCAGAAACGAGAGCCAATGCCAACTTTTCCATAGGCAGATACCTCGTCTGAGAATCCGTCATCGTTTTACTGGAATAGAAGATCGGTTGATGCTCCATCCCCTCTCTTCGAACAAGAACCGCACTCGTTGCGTGGTCGGAAACAGCAAGGTAAAGATATAGATCTTCATCGGGTAGGGGCTTGACGAGCAAGGGAGCGTGAGACAGGTATTGCTTCAAAGACTTCAAAGCCTGCTCACATTCTTCGGTCCATATGAATCTGTGTCGGCTGGTGGTGATCGCTCGGAAAAATGGACGGCAAAGGTCTCCCGAACGTCGAATGAATCGGTTCAAAGCAGCCACCATCCCTGTAAGTCGTTGCACTTCTTTGATAGTAGTGGGAGCTCGGAGATTTTGTACGGCCAGGATTTGTGCTGGATCAGCCTCGATCCCTCGGTGGCGTACCATGTAACCAAGAAATTTTCCCGAGCTTACGCCAAACGCACATTTTTCGGCATTAAGACGAAGCTTTCGTTGTTTCAAAATAGCAAAGACTTCTCCTAAGTCCCGAAGGTGGTCCTGAGCGAACCTACTTCTGCAAACCAGATCATCGATATAAGCTTCTACTTTTTTGCCGAGCATTCCAGGAAACATCTTTGTGATTGAGCGTTGGAAGGTCGCACCAGCATTCTTCAGGCCGAACGGCACGACCTTGCAGCAGTAAGTGCCCCGAGGAGAAATAAAGGCCGTCTTCTCTTGATCTTCCGGGTCCAAGGCTATTTGGTGATAGCCCCGGTACGCATCCATAAAGCTCAAACGTTCGCATCCTGCTGTTGCATCTACCATTTGCTCGATTCGAGGAAGGGGAAATCGATCCATAGGACAGGCATCATTGAGGTTCGTGTAATCGATGCATACCCTTAATTTCCCATTTTTCTTCGGGACAACCACTGGATTGGCAAGCCAGGTGGGATATAGCACTTCCCGAATGACGCCAGCGTCCAACAGTTGATTCACTTCGGTTATTACAGCTTCGGTATGAGCGGCTGATGAGCGTCGAACTTACTGCACCACCGGCCGCCTATTTGGATCGACATTTAATGAATGCATCGCGAACGATGGGTCTACGCCTGGCATGTCTCGTGGAGTCCAAGCAAAAACTTCTATGTTTCGTATCAAAAAGTCGTACATCTCCTCACGCTGGGTTACGCTTAATGAATTCCCAATCAAAAAATATCTTCCTTAGCCCCCCGGAATGGAAAAACGTATTAGTTCTTCAGCCGACCTTTGTTCGGCCGGCACTCCAATATCTTCAATCAATGGAGTGGGAGTGGCGGCCACACATTGTACTTCCATACAGCTCTGTTTGGTCGTTACAGTGCTGATGTAGCATCTCTTCGATTGGATTTGGTCTCCTCGTAGGCTCTCCTGACGCCCATTCCATCCAATAAATTTGACCACCTGGTGATAGGTGGAGGCGACTGCCTTCATTTCATGCAACCAGGTTCGGCCGAGGATGACGTTGTATGGACTCGGAGAAGCGACCACCACGAATTCAATTTGGAGAACACGTGATCCCGCCCGCACAGGAAGAGTGGCCAGGCCGAGCGGCCAAACCGGGGCTCCAGTGAAGCTTACAAGTGGAGTTGATGCTGTCCAAAGCTGAGCGGGAGATAATCCGAGGCTCAGGAATGTTGAGTAAAACATCATGTCCGCCGAGCTTCCCTGGTCTATCAATACTCGCTGTACGGTTGATTTTTCAATAGCAATAGTAACGACGAGGGCATCTGTATGAGGGAGTTGGACCCCTTTCAAGTCGTCGGATGAAAAAGTAATATCGCTGTTGAAGCTCGGATCCTCCCACTTTCGTTTGCCAGAAGTGCCGATGTTGCAGACGGATTGAGAGAAGACGGCCCTGTCAATTTCTAAATGAAGCTCGGCCACCCTCCCTTCGGAAACCAATCCCTGTATTACACTTACGAGATTGCCGATGAGAGGAGGAGGCGGCGGGAGCGGGTTCCGCCGAACGTCGATCCATTGATTTAGATGCCCAGCCGCTGCCAGTTCCTCTAGATACCTTTTAAAAGGTGGGCATTGCGTAGTATAATGGCCACGTTCCTTATGGTACGTGCACATCCCTGGTCCGCTCCCGACGGTGCCTAAGAGTACAGTTGGCCAAACAAAAAATGGCAATTTGCCAATGATGTTAAGGAGCTTGTAAATTGGTTCAGTGAATACCGTATGCTCAGCAATGTACTCGTCTGGCCGTGGCTCTCGTTTGGTTTGCTGCCAAGGTTGTGGCCGAGGGTGTTGCGGAGGTCGGCCGCCGTTGGTCGGCTTTGTGGTTGGTTGGCTTGAGCCGCCTTGGCCCCCTTGCCCCTGGCGAACGTTTGAAACTTGCTTCTTCGGTCCAGAGGTTTTTGGGGGCTCCGAAGCCTTTGGCGGATTTCGCTCGGCCATTGCTTCTTCATGGACGCAATCTTTTTCGATTATGGCCATGAGCTCTTCCATCGTCTTAGGTGGATTACGTGACAGGTCACGGAACATGGCCGAGGTCGGATCCAAGCCGTTCATAAAAGATTCCGCCGCAACTCCTTGATCACAGTCAGGAATAAGATTGTAGACTTCCCAATATCGCTTGGTATAAAGCCGTAAGGTTTCACTGGCACCTCTCCGCATGTTCACCAGCATAGATAGTGTCTTCAGTTGTATGTTGCTGGTTACAAAGCATTTACTGAATTCCAACTCCAGCTCGTTGAAGCAAGAGATGGATTTGGGTTTCAACTGGTTGTACCACAACATGATCGGCTCGCTGAGAGTGAGTGGGAAGATCTTACACATAAGAGCGTCAGAAAAGTTGTGGAGGCTCATAGTCTGTCGAAAGCGACAAACGAACGCGACTGCGTCCTCCTTTGCCTCGTAACGTTTTAAGCTTCGGCATGACAAACCTGTCCGGGGGCCGCTCCTGTTGAATTGAGTCCACGAAGGGGGAAGCTTTTGCCTTCCCGAGCTTCGAATTATCTTCTTGAACTGGAGTTGGCATGACAATAGGGAGAGGAAGTTTCGCTGGCGGTTCAGGAGTTTTTCTCCGTTCACGTCGATGATGCCGGCCGTGCTCCTCTTTCCCCTTCAGCTGCCGAGTGGCTGAAACCGAAGGCTCGTGCACCGTTACTCTCGATCCCATCAAGCGAGCATGGCGAGTCTGAAAACCTGGGTTGACGGGTTGGTATACGGTTGGTAAGCCCGTGAACTGATCGTACAAAACGATCGTATTATCGTGTTCCGAATGATTTCCTTTGCTGTCCGTTCGGTGGCGACTGCCAGAGTTAACCGAACGCCTTTCTTCATGGCGTTCAGAGTCGTGTCGTGATCGAACCGAATATTCCCTGTTGCTGCTGGTTCGTGCGCGCCGAGGTGGATTATTTAAATCCATGGGCCTTTTCCCACTTCTTGGATTCATCTGTCGCTCGGAACGAAATTGTGCTCGAGCTAATGCACCCCCTTTATTGGTGCCAGCAGTGGAGCCCGTAGCCGAGGATCGTGAGTTCTCGGTACGAATAACGCTTGCCAAACGAGGTCTTGGATCTCCTTTGTCAAGACGTTCAAATACAGTTTGCTGCTTGGATACTACGGGTTCGGCTGTTTGGGCTGGATGAGAAGGTCTGCTTCGTTTGCGATGTTTGTTCGGCTGACTAGGCTCGGCTTGGTGTCCGAGCTCGGGAGTTGTAGTCACCCCTCCGTCCCGTTCCTCCAGCCGTTGTTGTAGCATGGCAATAACCGCCGCCTGACGCTTCTGTTCGGCTAAGGCTAAATCCAACTCGGTTGGCGGAAAAGTTAGCTGCCGGGCCACATGGGGAACCGTCCGAGCCGTGGGACGAGGCTCAAGGCCGATAGACCCATAGCCCTCCAACCCAAGGGTAAAATTTTCTGGACCCGGAGGTGAAATACGTTGAGCCATTTGTTCTGTTGAGACTCGAGGAACAGGCAGCTTGAGCAGAAGATCGTTTCAAGCCCTCAACTGGTGTTAGGAACACGAAGAACTCGAAGAACACCCCAGAACTTTAAGTCAATAATTATTCTATTCCCCAGCAGAGTCGCCAATTGTGGGGGCGTGGTTTCTTTGTGATCCTTCTTGTGTAGCTATCTGCATGTGAAATGGCGCCAATCTCGATGTACCTGCAGAACCGGAGGGGGTTGTTCCTCCGGGAAGAAGCTCCGACGAACTAGTCAGTAGGTGGAGAAGGGGAGAAGAAGTTTAATCAGAAAATATCTTGGAAGAGAGAAGAATGTTGTTGTTTTCCTTTTTCTTGTTCTCCTCCAGGCCCCCTTCTTAGTGGTGTTGCTCTTCTATTTATAGGCAAAGAGGTGGAGTGCTGAACAAGCTGGTCATACTTTCCACGTGTCACGTTCTGCTCGGTTGGCGCCTTGTAGCAGGGCCATTTAATGAACACCACTTTCCTAGTCTTTCAGAGCCACATGGGTTGATGTCAGAAAGGTCACATCATCCAGAGATGTCACTTCGAATATCAGAAAAGACAACTTACTTATCAGTAGATATTTATGGAAGGTTCCACAATCGTCTAAGCTCGGCGGGACCCACTTCCGCCATACGAATTATCCGAGCGTAGGATGTCCATACCGAAGAAAAACCTAGCCGAACAAGCGGATGTTCCCACCCGTGCGATTGATGAGACACCGAGCGAACTCAAGTGTGGTATGTTCGGGTAAAGCTTGTAACGTTCGGTGAAGTATTCGTGGTTCCGAAGATATTTACAGGTGAACTGACATAGCTTAGATGATGGGTCAAACAGCGTGTGAACCCTCATTCTCCCTTTCTGGACCTTGTGACCCCTTCGGATATTTCGGCCCCTTACACAATGAAAACCAATACAATACCAAGCAATCTAAGGAACCAAGATCATAAGAAAGGCATGGACCAACTAATCAACATGCATCAAAAAAGAAAAAGTAGCAATGATGAGCGATATGCCAAAAATCAACAAAGATAAGTCTATAAGTACCGTGATAAAAACACCCAAAAAATCGCATCGGGAAACCCACGAACTAAACTAGCATAAACATCAAAATACTACTAGGCCGTTTGATATAACCAGAACATTACTGAGAAGGGCGACACATCTCAGCCATAATAGTCAGAAGGTGGACTAAGAATATTACAGTATTATGAAAGTTTACTAGCCCCCTCTTTATGTAGATATTTTTTAAAAGAATTTTTGCCCAAAATAGTCAAAAATTGCTCGAGCAATTATTTGTGTTTGTATTTTTCCCCCTAAACAATCTCACACGCAAATGGAAGTGTAATCGGAAAAATTAAACACGCAATAAACAAGGCACAAAGAGAACAACCAATATACGTAGTTCCTCAAACTTTGGTACATGCACGAGAGAGAAAGCAATTTCCACCATCACCAAAGATTTACAAGTAGGTTTCCAAAGAGATTCTAGGATCTCACAAACACCCTAAATGTTCTCACAAACACCCTAAATGTTCAACCAATAACAACAAGATAGAAAGATTTACAAGTAGGTTTCCAAAGATATTCTAGGATCTCACAAACACCCTAAATGTATTCAACCAATAACAACAAGATAGTGGAAAGATCTCACCAATATGATGAACCAAAACCCTTTAATATCAGCTGAAACAGAGAGCTAAAAACATGAACAAATCGGCCCCGAAAACTCACGTAGCAGTTGCCGAGATTTGTAGAACAAGACTGTACTTGGAGCTTTCCTTCCTCCACCGAACACACACATGCACACTCTGTTTCTCTTTTTTTCCCTTCTCTCTCACCACTTCTTCGGCTGCTTCTTGCCAGGAGACAAAAACCCTTGTTAGCTTTTTAAGTGAAGCTGTTACTCTCACGTGCCTAATGGTGTGTAGACCAACTTCAGGTCCGGTGGACCAAACATTTAAAACCAAAGACAAAAAAAAAAAAAAAACATCTTTGTTAAAAAAAATGTGTTAGTAATTGTAATTGTACTTATTTCACTTTTTATGCTTTTGATAAATGAAAATTTTCTTCCGCCCTTAAAAAATAACACTAATTGTACTTTTTTTATTTAATTTCTTCTTTTTTTTTTAAATAACCTTGGGGAAAGAAAAGAAAATGAGAGAAAAATAAGAGGAAAATGGAAGGAAAATTATACTGTGCACTATACTAAAACCTTTTAGATTCTCTCCTCTTTATCTCCAAACCAAACAAAACTATACATGAGAGAATTTTTTTTTAATTTTTCTTTTCGGCTCCATTTGTTTCAATGTAAAATGTTTTATAATGTAAATGTTTTCATGTAAAATATTTTTTTTAGAAAACGAACTTTAAATTTTTATGTTCCGATATTTGGTTGGCAAATGAATTTTTTAAAAAAAAAAAAACAATGACAAATTGTAGGTTCTGAAATATTTTAATCAAGTAAGCATTTTCTCTCTCTTCTCCTCCTCTTTCATTATGGATCTAATATGATTTGGGAAAAGAAGGGAAAGAAATATGCCGTTTTGGAAAATGTTAGACCATTGAAAGTGAAATGCAAAAATGACTTGCGACCAAAACTAGAGAAATATTTTCACACCGATGGTGTAAAATATCTTACCTAGAAATATTTTTCCCATTCTTTTTCTAGCCAAACAACAGAAATGTGTAAAACATTTTACTCAAAAATATTTTACATCCAAACAAACGGAGCCCCTCCTCTCTTCCACAAGTTTTATACATAAAAGCCCATCTTTGAAGGTTTTTTGGGCAATGGAGAGCAGTCCTGGTTGGAACTTAATTGATCCAAAACTGGATTGGGTCATAAGAACCCAATTGGGCCATCTCAGACAGGCCCACACAGACCCGCTCGCCGGTTTCTTTTGCATACTTGCAGTTGCAGCAGAACAAGAGAGGAGAGAGAGAGAGAGAGAGAGAGAGAGAGGCAGAAGAAGTAGAGGCAGAGATCTAGAATTCAGCTGATTTCAGTGCATTCTCTCTGCGTGTGTGTACAGTAGGAGAGAGAGAGAGAGAGAGAGAGAGAGAGAGAGAGAGAGAGAGAGAGAGATCAGAATCAGATCGAAGAAGAAGAGGCAGAAATCGAGAATTCAGCTGCTTTTCATTGCATTCTCTCTGCGTGTGTATATATATAGTATACGTGCATATACGGGGGGTATAATAATGGGGACAGCACTAGCGCCAGGTTTGTCCCGGAAGCTGAAGAAGGTGCTGGAGACGAGGACGGACACGCCTGATCTGCTGGCGTCGCTCAACACTCTATCCTCGTTCTACACCGACAACAACCCCCACGCCCGACGAAACCTCCGATCGACCATCGAGAAGCGATCCCTCTCCATCAACCACGAGTTCCTCCTCGCCTCCAACGCCGCCCAACAGGTTTCACCCGAATTCTCTCTCTAAAACTCTCCATCTCACTCTAGGAAATGATTTTGATTCGTGTGGTGTTTTGGTTGTAGGCTCTGGATCGGGTTGAGGAGGAGGTCAATGCGCTGGCCGATTGCTGTGACAAGTAGGATCATGATCTCTCTCTCATTCTTTTTTTTTCTTTTTTCTTTTTTTTTTGTGGCTTCATTTCTCTTGAATTGTGTTGATATTTATTGTCTCGACTTTTATGTTTTCTTGTGCAATGCCGTATTGTGTGTTTAGTTCATTTTGGATGGTTTGGTTGCCGTACTATCTAAATACCGCAATGTTATACAGAATGATCACTAATGGTCTTAAAAACGCTATGTGCTGCTCGGGCGGAAAAGGGGCGCCTTGACGCCGACTAGTTGGCTGCCTACTCTAGGCGTTGGACCACCACCTCGTGCCTTGGCGGGTAATGCCTAATTTAGGCACTGGACCACTGCCTAGTAACTTGGCGGGGACTAGTTGGTCTAGGCAGCTGTCTTTTAGAACACTGACACTTTCTTTGGTACTTCACTCAAAAATATTCTCTTCAAAAAAATTTACTTTTTCATCATCCGTGTTTTTTCGTCTTTAGTGATTTTTTATCAAAACTTTTACTTAGTTTTTAGTTTTTGGATGTATATAGCATACCTCTATTCAAGAAGTAAAAGAGTTTGTTAAAATGTTAAAAAAAAAAAAATGACTACAGACGAAAAAATACGCAAACCTATAGAACTTTTTTATCTTAAAAATTTATCTCAAAGATGACAACCAAACAAAGTGTGAGCGTTTCCGCTAGCCAATAAGTTATGGACAGCTTCTTGTTGTTGAAAAATGTCAAGTTGTTTCCACTAACCTGTAAGTTGTAGATGATATATGGGTGGGTGAATGGGGAAAATATAGTGAAAAAATAGAGGGAAAAATGAAGAATAAGAAGTTGTGGGTTAGTGTGAACAACATGGCAAAATAAAATAACTTGTAGTCCAAAATCTTTAGTTGAAATGCCCCCTGATGACCACTATGAAACTGGATGATACAAGTGCTCTTTTCCTTCACTTATGTTAGGAATACAACTAGGTCATGGCTACTAGAACCTTTAACGTGTTCTTGGATTTTGGTCTTGGGAGAAGCAGAATCATTAGGATTTGTCTGGGTATAGTAGAATTTCGGAGAATTTGAAGTATGTTGATCCATTTTTGAACTATCAGGATCAGAGGTCGGGAAATGTTGTTCTATGTAACATGTACATCTCGCCGAACGTCACATACCAGGAGTGCAATTTTGTTCACCCTCCTTAACATAGGGTGAACATTACCCTCCTTCCTATTGGTTGGAATGCTGTGGATCCCACCACAAAGTGATGTCATGCTTACTATGCAATACACTTTTTGGTAAGCATGACATCATTTTGTGGTGGGATCCATACCATTTCAACCAATAGAAAGAGGATAATGTTCACCCTCTTAAGTGGAGGGTGAACAAAACTCAACTCACATACCAGGGTTGTACATTGACTCTCAAACTAGAAGTGTATAAGAAGCACAAACACGTTTACCAGCCTCAAGTATCTGTCTCTGACGCGTGTCCAACACAGATGTGGCACGAGTCTCTTTGGACACATGTCAAACATTCCTAAATGCATATCCACTTTTTTTATTATATCTTTGTTACTCAGATACGTTGGGACACTCTTGGGGCAGGTTAAGGGCATTACGAGGTGAAAATGTAATTTTTAATACTTGGTTCAGAGTCAAACTTTCCATAGATATTTAGTTCATGAATACTTATAGGGTGACCTTTTTTCTTCATAGTAGTACTACTATTGATGGGTTTATCTTAATTGATAAAAATGATGTTTTTGATCTTTATATATTTACGAGGTACCTGTATAATGCAAAATATATACTTTATGCGACGTGTCAGTATCGTTTCATGTCTATGTCCATGCTTCTTAGCGTTAGGGTATTGAAAAACAAGGTCAGTATTGATGTATGCTTGCAGGGTACTCAGGTGATATTGATGAATCAGGGTGATTTTTTACAAGTTTGCAGGAAGTTGAGGTGGTTATAGTTCCATTAGCATCAAACTTTCTCTTTCCCTCTTACTCTGCATTTTCCCTTTAGTTTCTTTGGCCTTTTCTTCTGTTAACCATTCTAGTTGATTTTACCTCTGTAATGACTTACTTGCCTTGCAAAAGGGTTGTGGTTCAATTGTACATTCCCTGATTCTTATTGGATGGGACTTGGGAGAAGGGGATGTTGGGAGGAGTCACATTTAATCCGGTTTGTAATAACTTGATTAAATGTGACTCACTTGCCTTGCGAAGGGTTTTTGGTTCAATTGTACATTCCCTGATTCTTATTGGATGAGACTGGGAGAAGGGGATGTTGGGTGGTTCAATTGTACCTCTGTAATGACTTACTTGCCTTGCAAAGGGTTTGTGGTTCAATTGTACATTCCCTAATTCTTATTGGATGGGACTTGGGAGGAGGGGATGTTGGGTGGAGTAACATTATAGCATATCTTTCTTTTGAGCTCTTGCCACTACCTTGAAATTCTGTATAAAGGCACTTGTTTTATATTTTAGGTAGCAATTTGAAATCATTCAAGTTTGTAACTGCAGGATTGCAAAGGCTTTGAACAGTTGTAATGCTACAACGGGAGATATAATCAGTACAACAGAGAGGCTAAAACAGGAACTTGAAATTACTACACAAAGACAGGAGATTGTCTCTTGCTTCCTTCGTGATTATCAGCTTTCTAATGAAGAGGTATGGATATGATTCTTTAACAATATAGGTGCTTACTGCATGTATAAATGCTAATGGAATATTCTCTGTATAGATAAATGCTCTAAGGGAGGAAGACCTGAATGAAAATTTCTTTAAGGCTCTTTCTCATGTCCAAGAAATTCATGCCAACTGCAAAGTATTGCTCCGGACCCATCATCAGGTAATCTCGTGTTGTCATCCCAACAGCATTTTTTTTCTTTTTAATTTAAGCTTGTGAGGGGTGTTGTTTAATGATTTCTCATCTTGTTTCTGCTTCCTGCCTTTTGCTTTATTTTTTTTTTATTCATCTGATTTTGGTTGATGAAATACATGTGCTGAGATCTTCACTTGGCTATCTCACTTGTAGTAATCATAGTATGCATACTTGTTTTTTGAATCAATAATGCTATAAGGACCGACCACACATACCGACCATGTACCGCTCTGAGCTGGACTATGGGGGGCCCACTTCCACACACTCTGACACTCTCTCCTCTCTTTACAGATTTGGGCCGAAAGTATTGGCGGGTAAAATTTTGAGGAAAATTCAAATTCAATTTTTTGGGTTTGATTATAGACCCACGAATTGGTTTTGCTCCCAAAAGTCTCTCCCATCTCAGAAATGTTTCTCCTCATTCCCAGAAACACCTCTCTCTCTCTCTCTCTCTCTCTCTCTCTCTCTCTCTCTCTCTCTCTCTCTTCTTCAACGCCACTGTCGACCACCCCCACCACGTTCAACGCCCTCTCCCCCGCGTCAACGAAGCCGGTCCGATCGTAAGTTCGTAACCATCACCGCCGTCCACCGTCCCACCGTCACCGCCGGTATCTCGCCGTTCCACTGTTGCGCTTCTCTCCCATCGTGGCCTATCTCTCGCCTTCCCACTGTCATTGCCCGTCTCTTTCTGTCGCTACCTACCTCCCACCGGCCCTCCGTCGCTGTTTTATGGTTTAGAATTTTAAGAAAGTTATGAATTCATTTTCTTCATGTAAATGTGTAGGGGCATTCCTGTACACCAAACGAATAATATATTGTCCACACATAACCGTGATAAAGATGTGGTGTTCCTTTTTTTCTTATTTTAATGAAGAGAGATGTGGTTTTTCTTATTTGATGAAAATATTATCCTGACACACCTTAGAGATATGGTGAATGGATTATGGCTAAATAACTTGCAAATACGCACTGCCTTTGGATGCAAAGTCAATATTGAAAGAAATAGAGAACCCTCTTTAGTTGGGATAAGAAAACAGGGCTCATTTGCCAATACAAACCACCACCACGATGTTAAAAATTATTCGGAACAAAAACACTACCAACTACCAAGCATTAAGAATTTGAACGGAATGCAAAAAAACAGAGCACTTACTCCAGAGAAGATAGATGTTTTGAAGACAGCATGGCATTAGCTGCTGACCATAATCCACATAAGTAAGAACACAGCCAATTCATGATGAGTCCATAGGCATATAGCATTGAACAATACAACATGAATCTATTTAGCAAATCTCTTTTTCTTTTCTGTTTTTTATTATCACTTGTTTGTTCTTGGGATAAGACTAATCCAATACCATGGGGGTGATGAAATATAAAAATTACAAAAGAATCAGAAACAGCCTGCAAGTGGAACAATAACCTTGATCAATGGTTTCAATTTTTGTGCATCAATTCAAAATTCACCTCACACCAAAAAATGGGTTTCGCCCCATCACCAAGTAAAAGTACTACATTTGTGATTTTATATTATCTACAAAAAGTACTTCATAAATCTTAGGCTTCTTCTGCACTTCTATCTGGACATGCACAAGGCCACCATTCAGAAACTTGACCAAGATTCGAGCTTTGGACAAGCGATGCTTGATTCAAATCCAGTGTGCCTTCCCGACTTTGAATCTTAGATCTGTGATAGAGACCAGCGGTGACGGTGGGATGGCGGCAATGGTTACACCGGACCGGTGTCGGTGACATGGGGGAGAGGGCGTTGAGCGTGGTGGGGGTGGGCAACAGTGGCGTTGAAGAAGATGAGAGAGAGAGAGAGAGAGAGAGAGAGTGGTTTCTGGGAATGAGGAGAGAGAAACATTTCTGAGATGGGAGAGAAACTTTTTGGAAGCAAAACCAATTCGTGGGTCTTCTGATCCTAAAAACCCAAAAAAATTGAATTTAAATTTTCTTCAAAATTTTACCCGCCAGTACTTTTAGCCCAAATCTGTAAAGAGAGGAGAGAGTGTCAGAGTATGTGTAGGAGTGGGCCCCCATGGTCCAGCTCAGAGCGGTACATCGTCGGTATATGTGGTCGGTCCTTATAGCATTATTGTTTTTGAATAAGATTGGATGACAAGTATAGTTTGTCTCACGTACCATCTTCTCATGCAGGTCAGTTACTAGCATGTATTTGACACACTTGAGAAGATCAATATATCATTATTTGAGGCTAGTTCTCTTCTTGTTTTTGCTTGAAGAGCCAACAGCATACGTATCACCATTATATAGTTTTTGTAATAAGCTCATTAAGAACCTTAATGTCCCTCATTCACAACTTCACTTCCACTTTTCCACTCGAAGCATATGAAGCTTCATTGTGATCTACTGGAGAGTTTATAGCTTTAGATTTATATGTTCTATTTTTGGGGAACCCTGAATCGATGACTGTCTTGGTATGGGGAGAGGGAGGGAGAGAGAGAAGGGGGAGGGTAGGAGAGAGAGACAGACACAGGGAGACCCTTACCAAACTTTCGAAATTATCATCTTTTCGTAAATTAGTTTTAAGACTAATTGCACTTCTTGTCATGGTACATGAGGCCTGAGAGAAGAGAACCTTTCCTTTTCCAGCTGATTATTAGAATGAAGCTATCGTTGTATTCTAGTTGCACCCCTTTTCTGCAAGCAGTCTTCGTTCACCATTGATTTCAGCCGTAGCTGAGTTCATCGGTTAGAAAGCCTTTTACCGTTGGTTGATGATCTTCGACTTTTGTTGGGTGGAGATCTTTCTTTCTTTGTTGTTCCCTCTTAGCTGGAAATATTACATGGAATTCACCTGAGGGGCCTTCTCAGCGTGCAGGTTTGGAACTCATGGACATGATGGCTGTGTACCAAGAAGGAGCCTATGAGCGCCTGTGCAGGTGAGCTTCTATTGATGAATGGAATCTTAAAATAGTTGCTATCCATTTGCACTGGTATCCATTGCATGGCTTGCTACTGTGTTGTTCTGAAAAATACCATTGACCTGTAGATTATTTGGAGAAGGTTTTTGAAACTAAACACATTGAAACCCTAACCTAAATAAGCATAAATTAATGACTAAAGTAAGGCTAAAATCTATCTTGTGCAAGTTTCCCATCTGCCCAACTCCACGTGGGTTGGTTTAAAACCAACCAGTTTTCAAAATTTGCATCTTTTAACTTTTCTTGTCTAGCTGCCACTCGGGCTCTGTTTTGTTGGTGAACTGTAAAAAGGAACCTGCTTATTTATCAATGCAATTAGTTGGGACTTATTTGGGTTCAAATGTTTTGGAAGTCTACTCCATACCATGTCAACAAGCTAACATCTTAGAAGCTTGAATTGATAGAGAGTGTAACTTGAGTGTTTATAGTCGTATATCGGTACAAAGACACTTTCGCTTCTTCCTTTCTCGTTCTTTCTTTTCATGCATGTAGTGTCTATATGTTTGCTTTGATATACAATTGATGAGTTGTCCATAGATAAGGCATCTATGCAATGTCACCTGCTTTAGAAACCAAACACAACGAAAGGCCTCAAATTACAGAAGGCACCTACATACGAAGAGAACCCACAAAATCTTAGAAAAGGTACAAGACTAGGGGCCACCGCACCGAAGACCCAAGAAAGTAGGATGATAAGAAAAATGAGAAGTCGTAGTAAGTACAATCTTATGAGAGGGTAACTTGCCTAGCCAAGTGCTGATTCAACTGAACCTATTTTATTCTTTTAGAGAGAGAGAGAGAGAGAGAGAGAGAGAGAGAGAGAAACTTTAACCTACAGCATAAAAGGAAAGCTCTCTTCTTTTTTGTATTTCTGTTACCTTGAATTTTTTAAGTCAATTGTATTTTGGTGATTTATAATGACAAGTGTATTTCTGTGTCAAGCTGAATAGTAGAGAGAGAGAGAGAGAGGGAGAGGGAGAGGGAGAGAAACTTTAACCTACAGCATAAAAGGAAAGCTCTCTTCTTTTTTGTATTTCTGTTACCTTGAGAGAGAGAGAGAGAGAGAGAGAGAGAGAGAGAGAGAGAGAGAAACTTTAACCTACAGCATAAAAGGAAAGCTCTCTTCTTTTTTGTATTTCTGTTACCTTGAATTTTTTAAGTCAATTGTATTTTGGTGATTTTATAATGACAAGTGTATTTCTGTATCAAGCTGAATAGTTGTTCACTTCTTCTTTACTCCCTTTTTTCTGGATACACCCATTTAAGTTTGGCAAATTGGTTCAATTTCGTTATGTGGTTTGCACGAATTACCTTTTATCTAATCTCTTCTGTCTTCATCTAGGTGGGTTCAGGCAGAATGTAGGAGACTCGGTGACACTGATAACCCAGAAGTCAATGAACTTTTGAAAATGGCAGTTCGCTGCCTCAAGGAAAGGCCTGTCCTTTTCAAGTATTGCGCAGAAGAGGTAGTTCTATTATGGAAGCTGTAAATGTTGAGTACCTCAGTTGTACACATAACCTATGGTGTTACCTAACACTCTATGCTCATCCATTTTTACCATGAAGGTTGCAAATATGAGGCATAACGCTTTATTTAGAAGGTTTATAAGTGCTCTTACTCGTGGAGGACCTGGAGGACTGCCTAGACCCATTGAAGTGCATGCTCATGATCCGTTACGTTATGTTGGTGACATGCTTGGGTGGCTACATCAGGTGTGAACCCTGTCCTCTATTTGTCCCCCTCATTTCTATCTTCAATGTTTTGAAAGGTGGAATTGTTTTAGTTATTTAAAATTTCTTGTTACATTTTAGCAAAATGTGTTTTTTGCTTTACTTGCAGGCCTTGGCATCTGAAAGAGAACTTGTCCTTGTGTTGTTAGATCCGGATGCTGTGGTTGATACTGGCCCGACTGCACGCCGATTCTCCAAAACCTTAGAGACCGAATCAGGAAAGACAGAAACTGACTTGATGTTTGTTCTAGACAGGATCTTTGAAGGAGTTTGCCGACCATTTAAAGTTAGAGTTGAACAAGTTTTGCAGTCACAGCCCAGTATCATGATATCATACAAACTCACCTACACCCTGGAGTTTTATAGTTATACTGTAAGTTGAAAGATAATTCACTGATGGAATGAATTACTTGTCTTGTAAGCATTTGTTTTCTTGTTTAACTCTTTGTTTTGTACAGATATCAGATTTGTTGGGGAGAGAAACAGCCCTTTGTAACACCCTTTGGGCACTGAAGGATGCAGCTCAGAAAACATTCTTCGACATTCTGAAGACTCGAGGAGAGAAGCTTTTACGATATCCTCCACTTGTTTCGGTTGATCTTTCTCCTCCACCAGCAGTGAGGGAAGGAGTGTCGGTGTTGCTTGAAATCATTCAGAATCATGACAGCATGATGGTTCCTGCATCAGGAAAGAAGCCTGTCTTTGATCCGGTGATAGCTGCCTTACTTGATCCTATTATTCAGGTATTTTATTCCACACTTTTTGTTGATCTTTTCCCTTCACTTCATGAACCTACTCCTAGTAGTCCAATGCTACAAGGTTCAAACGTGGGCTGTATCAGAAGTGTTTTTAGCTTATTACTACTAGATTGTATATACTTGATAAAAGGAAATTCACATCCACCGTAATAATGTTTCACATACCGTGTTATTGGCTGGAAGTTGAGAAATTGTTTGATTGCTGTAAGGAAGCCCAACTTATTGCAAAATGCCTGAGGTTATTATTTCCACCAACAGCAGTAAAACATTTTTTACACTAGTTACTTAATGGAATCGCTGCCCAATCCATTCTTTGTGTTTTCTGTGTCTCAAGTCTCAGACTCTCAATTAATATAGAAGGATGTTTGATAGGTTTGCAATTAGAGACCTAGCTCTCTGATGAATGGTGGAAGGGAAACGTTTTCTGGCTTTTAAGCTTTGCATGCTGGGACCTGGTATACATTGTCCCAGATTTCTTTTGGAGCAGTTTTTAAAAACAACACACGTGGGCACCCGATATTGTCACATTACAATCGTGGATTACAAACACCCCTTTTAGAATTAGGATTAGGATAGTCTTTGCATCATGACCTGACAACCCTTTCAAATGGATTTTTTCAGAGTCCACTTGAGTAATCATGTCTTTGACATATCGTAGCACAGGTACAGTGTCCAATGGGATATTGAGAAATCCGGTCATGGTTTCTTTATAGACTTTGAGATAAGGTCATGTTTCAAAGCTGTTGGTTGGAGTAGTCACACTATTTTTGGCGCATTAGCTTGAGTTTAAGGCTTAAGCCATAATAACATACTCCGCCCCAAAAAGGATGTCAATTTTTGATGGTCGTGCCATTTTTCATTTTTATTATCTTTCAATCTATTATGTTTTATATGAGTTTGAAAACTTTGTATAATAGAACTAATTAAAAACTATCAAACAAAATCCATATTGCATATTTTTGGAGATCTATATTGAAAGATATAAGGAATTGAAATTTGCACGAATATCAAAAATTGACATCCATTTTGGGACGGGGGGAGTAACTACTAACAAAGTCTACTAGGCACATGTGCTTTCTTTGTTCAGCTGAATATGGGCTGTGATCGTATGTGCTATCATTACACGTTTCTTATTGTTCCAGATGTGTGAACAAGCAGCAGAGGCACACAAGTCCAAAGGAGCCATTCAGTTGTCTAGAAGAAGTAGAACAAGTTCTGACCCAGGCCAATTGACTAAATCCTCTGTTGATGCAATTTTGTCGAACAACGGCTCGGCAGCTACATCTCAGGTTTGCTCTTGTTTGTGCCTTCATTCTTTCTTTATCTCCCGTCTAGGCTTTTGGTTTCTTACTGCTTTTGTTGGAACTTATTTTACTTTGGGCTGTCTGCTGCTTTGGGAGGTGTCAGATTTAAGATTTCTTATGTGTTTACTGTAAAACAAGTTGATTGCTGGTCTAGCTAGCATGTGATGCATATTGCATATTGCAAATTACATATGGTTCTATGACTGAACCCGTCCTAACAAATTAATTTACTTTTGAACCCCAAGTTATCTTTGTTTTTTTCATTAAGAAAATTCGTCGGTTCCCCGAGTTGGTAAACTTTGTCTCTTATCCCTTTTTATATGATGCTAAAGTTCTGCAATATTCCAAGCCCCTCACGGGTAATCCAACTCCCACTTTCTCTCTTTCCCTCCCTTTCTTAGCTAGTTTAGAATTAATGCTTTCTTTTTAGCTTGTTTCCCTCAACGTGATATTTGGAGTCTCGTCGTGATCTTTGTTGGATGAAATGTTGGTGTAGTTGCTTGATTTTTTGTTGTGATTAATTCGTATGTTCGATTATAACTGCAATAGCAATCTTTGATTCATGTCTTGATGTGCATTTCTGTGTTATCCAAAGACAATGTGATCCATGTATTGCAAAAATGACTAGACAAAACAAAGTGACGTATTGCAACAATGAAACAAGAAGTAATGTTGAATATTGATCCTACGCGCATTTTTGTTCATTGCTTTGTAGTCTTTATAACCTGATGTATTGTGGGTCCCTCCCTGCAGACTAATGAAACACCCTCCAAGATTTTCCTCATCAACTGCTTGTGTGCCATCCAACAACCCCTACTCCGACATGAAGTTGCATCCGAGTATGTGAAAAAACTCGGAACAATGATTGATAACCAGATGAACGGTCTTGTGGACAAAGAAGTCGACGCCATTCTTAGAAGATGTGATTTGTTGAACAAGATGCCGCGCTTCCTCAACTCATTGAACGGTCAGGAGAAAATCCCATTGGCAGAGAGAGAGGAAACGTCTCCATCCGCCCTTTCAGAGTGTTTGAAGGCTTTCTTTGGCCTTATTTTAGGAAGCGAAAGTTCTCTGCCGGAGTTTGAGCAGATTCAGGTACCACAGTTGCGGTCCGAAACTTGTACCCAAGTGGCTAAATCTTTGGCTGAAGCTTATGAACTTATTTACAAGGCGATCATGGATCCGGAGAATCAGTACCCGGATCCCAAGTCCTTGGCTAGGCATCCTCCCGATCAGATAAGGACCATTTTAGGAATTTAAGATGCTATTGTCGACAAATTTTTCCTTATTACTCAGGATTTAAAACATAGATTCTACAGAGAGACAAAAAAAAAAAAAGGTTCTATCTGTTCTCTCTTGACTCATTGTAATATTTTTGTTGTACCCTGCCAAGAAAATTTTCTTTTTCACGTTTTGTTGTTTATAGTTCTTGGAACAGATTTTCCCATTTGCTATTGTTCTTTGGGGACTGGTTTGGTGGGCTTGCTTATGCAATTGAAGAACATGTCAATGATGCCGAGACATCTCTCTCTCTCTCTCTCTCTCTCTCTCTCTCTCTCTCTCTCATGTATATGTACTAGCACATGCCCGTGCCTGAAGGCACGGCTGAAAGAATGCGGCATGGGAATTGGCTTTTAGTGTCGTTACTCTTCAGCAAAATCGTGCCTATGGACACACACCCTTATAACTTGACCCCAACACAAATCGATTTTTAATTAGTGGGGACCGCTTCGACTAATCTAAAATTCAACAGCTCCATCGAGAGTCAGTCACACTCACACTTGAAGTGAAATTAACTACAAGCAATGTCATCTTAGCTTAAACGTAATGTGATTGCACATTCAACAAATCGTATACAATAGCAATTACAAAACCAGACACAACACCAGTGAGAGACCCATCTTCGTCCTCTAACCTATTAAAACACAATCAACCGTAATAAATTTCAAACCCCAATTTATCATGACTTACATTCGAATCCTCCTTTAGATTCTCACCCGTTTTAAGCCACTTCAACCCATTCGTATCTCTTTCCACTTCTTACCATAATCAAATCCTCTATTCTCATCTCCCTCTAGTAATAGCAGGAGGACCTCACATCTTACAATATTTCTGCATGAAAACTGAAACCCATTGCATGTGATCCTTATGCACCTGCCCACCTCCATAGCTCTCTCATGCAGTTTCTCCCATCTACAACACCAACCCCTGCTTCATAACCTAATAAAAAGAAATTAACAAAACTAAGAATATTATCAAAATAAATATTTTATTTGTCCTACCGCATATTAATTTGACGCAACATCAAAAAAGCAACAAAGACACAATCTTCAATTAGAATTGGAATTCCCATAAGAAACTGGAATAGAGATCATGTTGGTAATGAATCTAATGAGACAAAAAAATTATGTTTACCATAGTATTAGTTTCAAGCAATGAGTTTCACTCCATCCACAACTCGTCACTTCATAGATTAAGCTAAGCCAAGCAAATTTGAGCCAGTATGTACATAAATGCCTATGAAAAGGTGTTTTGGCACTTTTGGCGTACTATGGCGTGGCAATGGAAAACACAGCTGGCAAAGCATTTTGGTCATTATATTCCAACTAAATGTATAAAATATGAAGGCAAGCAAATTCAAAACAAAAAGGTTCTAAACGGTATCATACCACCAAAAGCTAATCCTTATTAGACCACCAAAACCTCAGCCATATGATTTCTCTTACACCAAAAAAAACCATTTGTAAAATAAATTCATGTATGATATTAAAACTTCGAAGTCATGACTGAATGTAAATGTAATATAATAAGGAACATCTCTACCTAATTAACTTACCGTAATACAATGGAGTCTTCGGTCAAACTACAAAATTAATGCTGAAAGCCATGTAAGGAAATATAGAATCTCAAGACCAAAACAATTCAGTCTTAATGTACACTCCAATCACTTTGTATTTAAAAGAGTTCCAAAATCCTAAGCAAGATGTGGGCACAAAACAAAATTAAATTTCGAATTAATACGAACTATGATTTCAAACTGAGTCGTCTCAATACCTACATTAGGAAGCATTTCTCTGACAAATCCTCTAAAGTTAGTTGCCAAATCTGTTTATTTCACCAAAGCCATGATCAATAAAATATCCCTCCTACTGCAGTACACTAATTAATTCATGGCCTTTCATATGGCACCCATTATAGAGGGCCTTGCTATGAAAAAACATAATGTTTAATTAGTTGGCGACAAAACGAAACTATATCAATAAAATGCAGTGCACTATAATAGTGATTACATAACATAAACATAAAAATATCTCACATACCTTGTTTAAAGATAAGTTTTCGGTATATACATCTGGATTGGGTTTCACTGGTAATGGTTGTTGAAGACAAATGCTAATGAAAAAATTGGAGTTACAATTGGAGATCTCTTGGAGTTGCAATAGGCAGTTCCTAAACGTGGTTTGAAGGGGATAAAACCCTACGGAGGATTTGTGGATGCTTTTCCGAAGGCCAACTCTTCATTTTCAAAAAAGAGAGAGAGGGGGGAGGGGGGGCGTGGGTTTTGGGGGTGGGGAACCAGCAGGTTTTTTAAAAATACTAAGGAGTACATTTTACAAAACCAGTGAAACCAAAGATGTCTTATTTCTAAGTTCATTTAGTATATAACTTATATTCAACAATGTCCACCCCACAACTTACCAAACGAAAGAAGTATTAGAGGAAGCAGAATAAAATGATAAGAAATATTGGCATATGAAAATTCTTTTCATCTCTCATTCCCAATGAGAGGTTCCAGGAGACACAAAGCATTCAGTTGTAGCTTTACTTCAACTCCGTTCTTTTTAGAACCTTGTATACCAAAACAAACATAAATTTAGTGATTCATCACAGTGAGAGTTCACAAACATAAATCAAAAAATAAAGTGGGATTGCACCTAGAGAGGTAATATGTATTTAGAACAAAAACACGTTGTTTGTTTGACTTCAGAAATTTCAAATTGATTCTCACCTAATTGCCCACTGATAGTTGTCTAATGCTTTCATTGAATATTCGGCATAATTTCACACATTTTTAAGGCACAAATAGATCTTGTTGCTCTAAATATCCTACTTTAAAGATGAATCATCCGATTTCTAATTTGGATTTGAGAGGCTTCGTTCCAATCATAGTCCGATTTTAGATGTTTGACTTGCCCTTTTCAGTACCCAGTCTGGCTACTTTTTTCCATGATTTTAACGAACACTTTTTTATGCCCACAAAAAAAAGAGGTTTCATTTTTAGCACAGATATCACAGCAAATTCCATATACTTTTAGCCCCCACCCCGAAATTAATTATTAGTCTACTTGAATTACCTGTTTGGTTGGTAAAAATTGGGATACACATCCATTCCACCTCCGATCCTGTGACCTTGCCGGACCCTGTAAACCCTTTACTCTCTCTCATTTCTGTTTTGAAAAAGAAGAAGGAAGAAAGTAGCTGATTGGAATTACCACAGAGGGAAAAAACCATATTCATTAGATCAGCCTCCCCTCCCTTTTTTGAACATCACTAAGTTTTGCAAAACACTCTTATTATGAGAAATTCATCAAAGATGCCTTTTATATTAAAAATCACATGCGAGTACACTTATCAAGTCTCCAATAAAATAACCAAACAAACAAACCCTTTGTTAAGTTTAATCTTAACAAAGATAAAATTACGGAAGAAGACCACTGGCTATACTCCAATTAAAATTGCGAAAGATAAAATTAGAAAGGAAATAGAGCTATTGCTACATAATCAAGAACTTAAATGTTTAGACAGCCAGTATGAGTTCTTCACCAAGGCTTTGTATCACACATAGCGATCACGTCTTTTTATCAAAGATGTGTTTTTTTTTTTTGTCTACATTCAAAAAATAAAAAAGCAGATTTAGAAGAAATAAAAAATCTCACCAAACTAATCGTCTACCTTCAATATAGTAAAAATTCATAAGCACGCGAATGGATAAATGTAAACAAAAACTTTAAGTGTACCTCAATTTTCCTATAAACTTGTTAGGTAAACCTGCTGCAAAAAAAACTCAAACATCATAAATTAATTTAGAAATAATCCCTACGTAATCGAGTTTTGATGCGATTAAAAAAAAAGACCTGAACAGAAAGACCCAAACGGGAGCACCGGAAGAATAGAACTTTGTTGCCATTGACGTTGTTGGATGAACTCATATTCATGTTGCAAAAATGTGAACAAAAAACCCTAACTGAAGAGGTAAAGGACCTCTCAATTTTTGAACCACGGTTTAGAGAGAGAGAGAGAGAGAGAGAGAGAGAGAGAGAGAGAAGGTTTCAAATTTTGAACCAAAAGGAGAAGGGAACAAAATTAGGTTTTGGAAAAGGAAATAAAATTAAATCAAAATCATACCTCATTACTGATTCATCTAATTCTATATCAGGGAAACATTTAAGACTAAAAAAAGAATATAGAATGGAGGGCAGAGATTTATGCAGAAAGAGGGGATAAATCTAGAGCGTTGGTTGTCTATTGAATTCAAACACAGCTCTGTTTTATTATATAGATGTACTAGTGTTAGCCCGTGCCTACGGCACTAAGCATTCCGGTCAAAAGGGAATGACAGTTGTGTGATTTAAGTGAAAATCATGGGCACTTAATCGGGAAGTGGGAGGATGCATTACAGCCTTTGGATCAAATGAATCTAAGCCGTTCTAACAACTTGTCCCCACACTCTTCTGTTTTATAATAGAGATATACACATACATGTACATATAATTTTCTCTTAAAAACTACAACTGGCAATGGCATCAATAAATTTAAGCGATTACGACAATATAGAATGTTCTACATAGGATGCCAATGGCTAGAATATGGGGTTGAGATGTGCTGAGAGGGAGGTTTGACAGTCAATTATAAGTAGTAGTATTTGGTAGGGGAAAAAACACAAAATTGGGCGACTTGTCATTTGCTTGGGTCCCATGCATCTTCTGAAAACAACATGACAAAGAGCTCCATCCATGAGAAAAACTTTTTTTCAGAGCCGTGAAAATAATTTACGACGCTGCAAGCGTTCAAATGTGTTTTGAGATTGTCGAAATGGACGGCTGAAAATGCGCGGAGTCGTCAATAAGTTATTCACGGTTTCTCTCCTCCATCCAAACAGTCCCTACCCTGGAAGTTGTTTGGCCAAACGAAAAGCACTGTATAATGGGAAAAAAATTTCAGTGTCGAGCAGATATCACGTGGTGCCAGCTCACGCATCCGAGCCGTCCATTTTATTTTTGAACGGCTTAGATTTGGAAAGAGAAAAGGAGAGAGAAAGTGTTGGGGTGAGAGGAGGGAGAGAGTTTCAATCTGAACAGTCCAAAAGTGTATCAGACGGTTCAGATGCGCTGAACGAAAACCATATGGGATATTCGCTCGGCACTGAAAAATCTCTCGTATGATGGGTTTGTTGGCTTGCGAATGAAGGATATATAAAAGCTGCCTAACGGACCAACCACTTCATTTCATCAACCGTTTCATCACCACTCATTTATTCTAGCCTATAGTTATAACTAGCTTCTACTATTCCTCTAGAGAGAGAAGAGAGGGGAGAGGGAGGGAGGGCTGTGGAGCCACCGTGATGGCGGCAGCGACAGAATTTGTCGGAGGTGGAGGAGGAGGAGTCCGAGGAGGAGAAATATGGAAAGCACATACGGCGATGGCACTCGTACAAGTGTTCAACGGAGGATACCACGTGATTACAAAAGTAGCTCTCAACGTTGGCGTAAACCAGTTCGTCTTTTGCGTTTTCCGCGACGTTCTTGCCTTTTCAATTCTCGCTCCTCTTGCCTATTTCTGCGAAAGGTCAGTACCTCTCTCTGGGTGTTTTTACAGATTTTGTTTCATTTCGAATTTGTTTACTTAATTGCTTTTTTTTTTTATCGATAATTGATGGATGACGTACTCTCAATTTGCCTTCTGTTTTTAAGGATGTGCGCTAGTTTTAGGAGAGGTACTAACTGGAGAGAGAGAGAGAGAGAGAGAGAGAGAGAGAGAGAGTACCCTGATCCTAAGTCCTTGGTTAGGCATCGCCTGATCATTAAGGACCGCTTTAGGAATTTAAAATTAGGAAGTCACGTCTTTCTTTGGCCCAGCTTAATCGCATCTCCGCACAACGACATTGTTTGAGCTGCTCCTTAGTGTTGTCGCTCGAGGCAGTCGCAGAAGCGCACATTAAGTGGATATTGTCGGAACAATTGCTGGAAAATAAGCAACGGATTACCTCAAAATCTGTTACCAAAATATAGATTACCAAATCGAAGAATGGTTACACTTAAATCTCAACAGATACGTGATTATTTGGTTTGATGTGGGAACCCCGCCATCCTCTTCCAACAAATGCCCCTCGGATTCTTGAAGTGACTTTCCTTTCCAGGATTCTATTGAGAGTCTACTCGCGCATAGAGCCAAAAATATATTCGTATCGTCTCCTTCGAGAAACTATGCTTGTCATATCCTTTTTATAGGAATTCCAAATTAAATTCGATGACGTATCCTACTAGGCATTAGGGATGGCAATGGGAACGGGTTGGGGACGGGGGTACTACCTCCACCCCCTACCCCATCTCCATCCCCGACCCGATCCCCAATGGGAATTTGTTTTTTTCCTCCATCCCCGACCCAAACGGGGAACGGGGATCCAAAATGTGGAATTCGGGGATTTGGAATTCGGGCACCTGTATTTCACAATTTCAGCACCTAACAGCATATACTAGCATGTGAAAGCCGAAAGGACTTGGATTGTTTTGTATTTTTTTTTCAGGGAAAAGGGTTGAGGAAACAGTACTAGTAACGGTTGTCGGTTGGCCAGGAAGTTAGGAGCCAACAAAGCTCCACAAACAGAATTAGAAAAGCCAACAAAATAAAATAAAGTAAGGTATCAGGAACGGTCATATTTATCACTTTTTATTTATAAATATATATATTTCGGGAACGGGGTGGGGCGGGTAACGAACGGGGAACGGGGACGGGTAGGGTTCGGGGCGGGGACAGACCTATCCCCGTCTCCTACCCGATCCCCGAATTTTTAAAAAAAAATTCCCCATACCTTACCCAATCCCTAAACGAATCCCCGAAGTTCGAGGATTTTCGGGGCGGGGAACAGGGTGGGTTCGAACGGATCGACTGAGATTGCCATCCCTACTAGGCATATCTCAATTCAGTACATATTATACGATTACTTATAAATACAAAAAAAAGTCCAACCTTATTGTAAGAGAGAAATGAAATTGCACATGTGTTTTAAGTAATTGGATCTAATTATGGCAATATTCAGACCACTTGAAAAAAAATTAACTTTTTTTTTTTTTTGAAAGCGTCAATCCATTATACAATGGAGAAGCCCGAAGACAATACAGATTACATTACAAAATACAGGATTGAACCAAAACTAACACAAGCTAGACGCGAGTACATGCCAATAAGACACCACTACTCTTGACACCCCTGCCGGAGCAGGCCTGCAACTCAGTTGCCGGACTAGGAGCCAGTCGTCGAAAGTGATCGTAGAAGTCCCAAGGGACAACAGTCCAATCCCCAAGCTACGCTCAAGATACAATCTGATTGGGGACGATGTCCAGAAAGAGCTAAAAACGCCGGCACATCTGCATCCGAAAAGCACAACAACACTGGCAAACCACCACCGTCGACGACCTCATTGACACGGGTAGGACCACACCGGTGCGAGCCTTGCTGACACTTCAAGCTCCGGTACGCGATTGTCGGCAGCACGACAGGCTCACGTAACCGCGGCGGAGCACCAGACACCACACCCGAACACCAAAATCTTCAACTACAACCCAATCGCGCACCAAAACCGCCGGCACAACCCAGACACGCAAAAAGGCAGAACAACAATTGAAAACTTTGGCCAACACCAAACCCTTACCTAAATTTATTTGCCCACCACCAACACCCACTGGATCTAGAAGCCTAGACCAGTACAAACCGGCCGGGGAGACCGGCCGGTAGAAACCAGGCCAAACGGCTGGTAAAAGAGAGAAGCAAAACCCTAACTCCAAATCTCACCTTATTACCACATCAACGTTCGCCGCTTGCCGGACCACCACTCACCGCCTTCCAACTCCGGTCTGAACTAGCATTGCCGAACAACAGGGACGGAAACCTGTCATGAGGGCCGAACCACTGGCCAGAAAACGAAAGGTAAAAGAACGGGAAGGGGAAGCGGGGAGAAACGAAAAATGGGAGAAACTGAGAGGTGGAGAGAGAGGAGGGAAGGCGGGGGGGGGGGGGGGGGGGGGGGGGGGGAGGAAGAGGCGGCGGCCCCTCCCCCGATCAGATCTGGCTCTTTCTTTTTCTCTCTCTAGGACGCTCTAAACTCGCAGTGAAGGTTACATTCTGATTAAGATGTTGAGTGTATGATAAAAAAAAAAAACTTAACTTCAATCCACTGGTACTCTAATAGAAAAACTTATCATTATCGATCCTGTATTGCATAAATCAGATAAGTGATCTTCTTTTATTCCCTTGACTAAGGCACCAAAAAGCCTTTAACAGTCCAACATGTTGTTTTAAAAACACCTTATTAGGGAGACTTGGAATTTTGCATCCTAAAACTTTTTTTTCATCATGCAATAGATATTTGGTTTGTAAGGTATAATTATTTTTCATTTTTATATTAAACTGTGTTAACATATTGTAGTATATGCGATATGTATCTCGATACGATTAATAACATAAAAACAAACTATATACTTATTTGACAACCTTGTTCTTTGAACCGGGGACCGTGTAGTATAGATGTGCACTTCAAGGGTTCAATATGAAAATGAAAAATAGTTAACCTTACCGTTCATTCGGCAATCAATGGTCCAGATTTGATCTCGTCTCTTGCAGATCTAGTAGTCCATTGTTGAATTGAAATTTGGATCATTATAGCCAAAATGGACAACTCAAATTATGCACTACACCTCTACAATGCACCGCTGCACCACAGGAACCCCAAGTCTTCTTTTGGGATTAGTTTGCTGGTATTGCTGCTGCAATTTAAGGACAATTGGTAAGGAAGCATCTCTCTCTCTCTTTCTCTGGAAGCTTAGCCAAATACCAAGCGATGAGAAAATTGCAGAGAAGAGTTATAATAACTGAAATAATCCCCTAACCTTGTGTGTATGTTGATGTAGGACTCAAATAAGGAAAATGCTTAAACATGCATAGATGTCCGCATACAAATATGTTTCGAGCCGTTTGATATGTGCAAGTATCATGTTCATAGGGTCAAATTCACGTGTATTAAATGTTTCTTACCATGTCCATGGATTTGTGTTCGAACATCTGGGCCTGTTACACTGCTTTTCGATTAAAAATGCATTAAAATTTGACGATCCCAAGGGGTTGGCCTGATTGTGTTGGCATGGGAGTTAGAGGTTTACTTCCTCCAACGATTTTAGGTTCGATTCCTCTTGTTGGCCACCTCACCTTCACACATAAGCATGTGAAGCGGCTGCGGGAGGTGTGTGAAGATCAGTCCGAGGTATGTGCAAGCCCATGACATTACCAAAAAAAAATTCGCCGACAAAGAGCTCCATCCAAACAGTCCCTACTGGGGAAGTTCCTTTGCCAAACAAACATTATACTCCAGTATATTACGGATTCGTTGGCTTGCAACGAAGGATAAAAGCGGCCTGACGCACCAACCAATTCATTTCATCAACCGTTTCAACACCACCCATCAATTCCCAGCTTATAGTTACAAGGTTTTCAGTTTCACTACACCGGCCTCTAGAGAGAGAGAGAGAGAGGAGGGGGTGATGGCGGCGACCGAGGTTGTTGTTCGAGGAGAAACATGGAAAGCGCACGCAGCAATGGCAGTGGTACAGGTATCCTGCGGAGGTTACCATGTGATCACGAAAGTAGCTCTCAATGTTGGTGTAAGCCAATCCGTCTTCTGCGTCTACCGCGACGTCCTTGCCCTTTCAATTCTCGCTCCTCTTGCCTACTTCTTTGAAAGGTCTCTCTCCCCACCCCCCTCTCTCTCTTCGTTTCCATCGAATTCGTTTGCTTAATTGCTTTATTGTTCGATAATTAGTTGATCAGAGGTACTCAATTTCGCCTCTCTGTTTTTGAATTTCATGCTTTGAGTGCTCAATACAAAATCCCAGAACCAAGTGAGTGAGATCTGGAATTTCCCGTTCTACTATCATCCGGCCTCTAGTTTAGAGTTTTTTTCTTTTTTTAATCATCTCAACTCTTCTTTTTTTTTTTTTCTGTCTACTTCGTCATTAAATTATAAAAATCACTTATTTCATCTCTCAACTTTCTAATTAGAACCCATTTGGTCTAACGGTAAACGGAATCCCTTTTTTTGAATGGAAAAGTTAACGAATTTTCCAATTTGGCCTAATATTTCATCCCTAAGCTATGCTCCGTTTGTCTACTCCGTCCTTCAAACTATGCTCCTCTTATCTATTTCGTTAATTAGTATATCAAATTGGTTCCAATTAGGAAGTTGATGGAAGAAATAAAGTAATTTTGTAGTTTGAGAACGAAGTTGACAAACAGAACATAATTAGAGCATAAAACATATACTGTCGTAAAATGTTTTGTTTATGTTTGGGGAAATGATTTTGCCACTCCATTTTTTGTTATCGTTATTCTCAAATGTGCAGGAGAGCGACGTTAACAAAAAATCAGCGGCCTATATTTTCCTTATTTTTTTATTTGTTGGAAAAAACTAGTCCGCTTTGTACGGGCTTTACTCACCCGGCCTTGTCTTTTTACGTTATCCAAACCCCTCCTCGTCAACGAGTCAAAGCTTTGACTTATACATTTGCTATTTGCTCTTACAAGCCGGTCTATAGACTATACGCAACTTTGTTCTTCTCGCTTTAATGAAATTCTCATAAGTAAATGGTCAAATTGGTCTCTTCAAGATTATTAGTTGAGGTGAACATGAGTTGGTGTGGGCACATAATACCCTAAGTTATTAAAAAAAATCTTTGTAACAACCTATTTTTGTGGAGATCCGGGGATGCTGCAACTATAGGCCCACTCATTACAAAAGAAAATACAAATTATGTACTTGGATTCAGATCGAGTTAAAAGGGGATGGGTGAAACAGATACCATCCCTACTCTATTTTATTTTCAGATTGGAAAATACTCGCTCGGATCGGGACGGATAGGTCAGAGGCAAGCATGAAGCAGAGGAAATTGTCATGTCTAGATTATACACGTTCCAAGGTGATTATGGTGCAAGTAATACGTAGATTTTTTATCGGACAAGGGAATTAGACGAAATCGAGTTAGGATCCTAAAAAATTTTGTGACAATTTGAGCGTTGACTTTAGTTTTCTCACGAAATTTGCCCAGCGGATGATCCTGAATTTAGGGTTTTTCAACACTAAAAATATTCTCTTAAACAATGGTATTTAGGGCTCAACTGTTTTAAAAATATTCTCGTGGGGACGGTCGCGCCGGGCCGTTTCCGGTCATCAAATGGTCGATTCGAGTCGTCCAAAAATTCTAAAAAGAAAAAAACGAGGGGGCCTACGCTGGAATCAACGGCCTCCGAGATGTGTAGGGTGCTTGATCCGAGCACCTCTTTTTCGTGTATATACATATATACACGAAAAAAGGGGAAAAAGGGGATGTATATATATACATATATACACGAAAAAGGGGAAAAAGGGGTGTACATATATACATGAAAAAGAGGTGCTCGGATTAAGCACCCTACACAACTCGGATGCCGTTGATTCCTGCAAAGTCCCCCTCGCTTTTTTTTTTTTTAAATTTTTGAACGGCTCGGATCGGCCGTCCGGTGGCCGGAGACGGCCCGACGTGGCCGTCCCTACGATTTTGGTACCGACGATATCATTTTCGTTTGTTAAAAGCTGAATGAGAGACGCCCAATAGGATACAATTTGAAAAAGGAATCAAATGGATTGAAAGGGACAATACAACTTGTTGGAATGCTACCCCTTTTGCTAAAGATAAAGTTTGCCCAATCGTTAATTGCAGATTTTTAAAATTTGTTGAAGTGTGTATTAATTAGTTCGGACATTTAATTATATATAAAAGAAATAGTGTTAGAGATGATTACGCACAAAATGCACGACTACGCGTGGAACTGGGGAATGGTGCTATGCGGTTGCCGGCTGGTGCACAGTACAGCCGTCCGTTTGGCAATTTAACGGTTCAAATCTCATTTCAGCATTGTGTAGATCCAAGCCGTCCATGTAGGTTCTTTTTTTGGTATAATTAGAAAGACCGCAGACGAGATAAGCCAATTCCCTCCTAAACACAAGCAAAGGGCTCCATGAATTTTTTAATAGTAATCTGGATAATCGAGATAGGAATTGAAGTCAACTGATATTTTATTCTTTTTTTTTCGGAGTAGTATTTTATTTGGATATCTGATATGTGGAATGAAAGGAAACGATAAAAAAAAAAAAGAAGAGTTTTTGGGAGTATTTGACTTGGATCTCTGATGTATAATTTACATTTTAATCTCAGGTTTTTGAGCTTAATGGAACTGAATACTGTCAAATTTGGGCTCGGTTCATTTATTAAATAATACAAAAATTAAGTCTCAATTTCGGTTCATTTAAAAAACATCAAATTTGAATAACAAAAAACGAATCTCAAACAGTTCACCAACCACTCGATCCATTTACAATTTGCCATCCTACTTGGGATTTTTTTTAAAGGAAAATTCTAAATTTTCAGCCCAATGGGTTGACAATAGTGTGTGTGTGTGAATTTATATTAAATGATATAAAAAGTACACAAAAATACGTGTTTTTCTTATTTTCTAGTGTGCTTATCGTCAGCCCAATGGGCTGACAGTAATAAGACCATTTTTTTAAAGTCGGTCGTCCTCTTGGTTTTATTTTTTATTTTTTATCAAGGCCGTCCTATTATTTGATTGTAGAATTAGATGGCACGAAAAAACAGAACTTGTGGAAAAGTAAGTACGGAAAAGGGAAAAAATTAAATGAAGAAGGAAAGCAAGTGAAAAATAAAAAGAAAATTTTACTATTCCTTATATACTTTATTTGTGGGTTCTGTTCTGTTAATTAAAATAAATATTTATTTATTTTTAAATTAAATATGATATATTATGAGAGAATAATTTATCTCATTAAGCGAAAAAAAATACTTAAAAAATAAAAACCGTAACGGAACGGGACCTTGGTCATTTTCTCTTCTCTTTTCTTTTTTTTCCCTTTCTCAAACCAAAAAAAGGGAGGAATTTTTTTTAAACTTTTCAGTTATTTTCTTTTCCTTTCCCTCGGTTTCCAAACAAATCTTTCACTTGAAGTTTGGGCACCCGTTTAAAGAAAGAAAAACGAAAATGGAAAATAAATAGTACTCCTACGGAAGCAGAGAGGGAGAGAGAGAAACTTCTTCAAAATCCAAATCCACCAAATTGCTTCCACCATACTTTGATTTGCTTCCATTTTAACCGAGCATAGCATCTTCCTTCTCCATCTTCAGATTCGACGACACCATAAACCCGAGAGAGAGAGAGAGAGAGAGAGAGAGAGAGAGAGAGAGAGAGAGGACTCAGAGGAGTGTGATTATCGGTGGGGCGATGGCGGCGGCGGCGGGGGGTATAGAAGTGAGGAAGGCGCATGCGGCAATGGTGTTGGTGCAGCTGTGCTACGGCGGTTACCACGTCATCACCAAACTGGCTCTGGACGTGGGAGTAAACCAGCTCGTCTTCTGCGTCTATCGCGACCTTCTCGCCCTCTCCATTCTCGCTCCCATCGCCTTCGTCCGTGAAAAGTCTGTCCCCTCTCCCTCCCTCCCTCTCTCTCTCTCTCTCTCTCTCTCTCTCTCTCTCTCTAGATATGTATGCACGTGCATATGCGTATAGATAATCTGACGAACAAATTTGGTCGGTGAGATTTCACTTGAAATGTAGGAAATTCAATTGATGCTGAAATCAAGTTACAAACTTTGACACCCTGTGAATCAAAAAAAATTCCTCAAGGTTATTTTTTTTTCGAAATTTTATTTCTGCCATTCTGCTACCCATATGTTCATCTGATCCACCATGTGCAAAAGTAATGTATAATCGGTGTTCTTTGTTCAATTTTCTTTTCTGAAGTGTTATTGAATGAGCTCAGACTGTTTTTATGTTATTCACATACAATGCATTTAGCTGCTATTACGCCCCCCCACCCCCCACCCCCCAAATAAAATAAAATAAAATGCATTTAGCTGCTTAACTAACATTTTGTGGAAACTAGCTATATGCCTGGACACACTAAAGAAACAGTTAATACGTGTACCTGTGGTAGATAAACAGTGCAATAGTTTGAAAAGCTTCTTGTTTCATGTGTGCAGAAGAGTCAGACCACCTATGACTCGAGGGGTCGTCATGTCATTCTTTTTTCTTGGATTAACTGGGTAAGTTTAACTCTCAGTAACTTTTCCGTTTGAGCTTTCTAGAAAATTATGGATGTTCTGACCGACATGACATCCTTCTAATCCAATCTGTTTGGTTATGTATGTGTCGTTTTGAATACATGAAATAGGATATTCGGGAACCAGCTATTATTTCTTCTCGGTCTTGGTTTCACAAATCCAACTTATGCCGCTGCTATTCAACCTGCAATACCCGTCTTTACATTCATATTAGCTGTAACAATGGGGTCAGTTGATCAATTCCTAACCTTGTCTCAATAATGTGATCCTGCTCTCTCTCTCTCTCTCTCTCTCTCTCTCTCTCTCTCTCTCTCTCTCTCGCGCGCGCGCGCGCATTTGTGTTACTTTTGTTATACTTCTTTGCCGATTTCTTAGATTGCAATTGCTTGTTTAATATGATACGTAAATCTTTTTTATGCAGCACAGAAACGGTGAATCTTCTCAGGACTGAAGGTCAGGCAAAGATTGGTGGTACACTCGTATGTGTGTTTGGTGCCATATTGATGGTTCTATTTCGAGGTCCAGCCTTGATTGGGTACAAGGAGTCAGATTTTGCAGCAAATAATGAGATAAGTGCGAAGGGTCAACCAGAGCCTGCTGGATGGTTGATGTCTGGTTTTATGGAGTTTGGAATTGACCAATGGCACCTTGGCGTGTTGTGCTTAATTGGGAACTGTATGTGCATGGCTGCCTATCTAGCAATTCAGGTATTTGATCATATATCTCATCTTCACAGAGTTTGATAGTCTATTTCAAGGTAACATGGTTGGATGAAGTGCAAATGGACTTTGGTAATTCCTTCTAATGTGAATAGCTCTCATAGACTTGTTGGCTTAGTCCATGTGAGCAAGTCGAACTAGGAGTATCCTGAAAAATTTCACTAGTTGGTATCAGCACATTGCTATATGCGTATTTTAATCATGTATATAGCATCTTTCAGGTTTCAATTTCTGAAAAATGCAACTGGCAATATGGATAGAGAGAAAATTTATCAAAGTGATTATCTTACCGATATGATTTTCTTTTTTTTAAGTGGTATACATTTGCATATTTCCTAATGTCCATGTCCTACTTTTTAAAAGACATTCTGTGTCCTTACTTCCTGGTTGTGCTATTAAGAGCAGTACATTCGAAATATCATTTCATTGTACTTTGGTAGCATTGTACTTGAACCAAGCCATACTGCTTGGGTATAAACAACTAAAATCTTTTATCTCACTAACTCAAAAGAAGCAACCTGTGAAAGTTCTTACGTACCAAATTGCCTTCCAAGGGAAACTGGTGAGTCCCTTCGTCTTTATGCCTCCTAAAGGATCTTACCTCAAGTTTAATGAATTCTCCATCCCTTGATAAGTATTGTGAGCTTGAAAAATTGTTTCAATTGGGGTTTCAAACCACCCCACCTCTGAGTCGTCCCCAAAGGCTTCTTTATCCACTGCAATCCTCCATATATTTGGCAATTACATTTCAGATTGCAGGCACACACAAAAAACACTTAAAATATCACATCCTGCCTTTCCCAAGTACATGAAGATACAATTACACTATTGCAGAATGCCAATTTTTTTCTCATACTCTTCAAGAGGCCTAGCTGGTAACAATAGTGGACTTCCATTCAGTACCAAATTCTTAATTTGACGACCTTAAATTTGGCTGATAACCTTCTGGTTCTCGAATGTATTTGAGGACTTCTATTTTTGGAATTATGTTTGTGTGGAATTGTGTGTGATCACACCCTTCTTGCATTCTCGCCAGTGGGGGACTGGTTCCCTCTTTTTGTCTTTTGTATTCGCATTATCATACTCAAAGCAAAATCTGATCTTGCATTGATATCATTTTCAGTTTTTAATGTTAAGCCAAATGATGTAGCTACAGTAGAACAAGCCAAAAAGCTGGGTACCACTTCAAGAGAAAGTCTGTGATGAGCAAAACACTAATAAATAGTTGACTTTTGAGGGATCATAAGCTTATCAGGAAGTTAATAGTTATGTATCTCCCCGTCTCTCCCAGAAAAATAAACCGTATATTGAGTCTTGAGTAATTAAGGATAATTGTCCTTTCATTTGCTGTCTTCAAAGGACCCTCTGTATGTCAAGTCAGTCACCGTAGGAGAAATTAGGGTTTTTGAAAGGAAAGAATGTGGAAGAAGTTACCTACGCTTCAATCTTCATTCTCCTTATATACCTTTGCTCTCCTCACAAATGGTCCCCAGCGGACTCGCGTTCCCCCGTCCTCTTGTTCCCAATCTTTGTTCTCCTTATTTGGGTGTGCATTCCCTTTCCCTTCAGGGGCAAATGAGATGGTTTATGGGTCCGTGAAGTGGTCCCCCTACCTCAAGGAGGTGCAGCTCAGGTGGAGTCCTGTGTCTCTCCCCTTCTCTGGTCCACGTCCATTCTGACCTCCCCCATCTGGGTACATCAATCTACCTTGTCTGCTGGCAGTAGTTTTGATAAGAGGTTCTGGAATACTTTTTGCTGATACCTGCATATTCGCATGAACCTGAAAATGCAGCTGGCTCTATTTGTTTAAAACACTATTGGATGTCTTTTGGGGTTTCCAGTTGCTCGAGCAATGTTTATGCTTACTTTTTTTCTTGGTCATGTGTTAGAATAATTTATATTATCCCAAACCCCTTCCCAACCCATCACCAAGGTGTATCAACTTCCTCACCATTTGAATTGAACCTACAACCTCACTGCACCTAAGTGCAGCTACACAACCATTGGGTTGGGTTACTTTTCTGTTGTTCGTAGTTGCATGGATTTAAATGGGTGGTCCTTTCTCCGTTTTTGTGCTTATAGCAAGTGTATTGTTTTCCAGTTTTATCTGCAACTGCAACCACGTTTTAATATATCTATTCTTATTTCTCAATTCTTTTTTTTGCTGAGTCTTATTTCTCAATTCAACTTCATTGTTTACATTTTCTTAATTATACTTCCTGAAAGATGGAAGGCTCATGTATGGGATATATATCCAAATCATCTTATGATTTAATTTTATGTAGTATAACACAATTAGCGCCAGGACAGCTGATTGACAACCTCCATGGGATATACTATAAAAGGAAATGTTGTAGTTATGTGTGGGATTGCTTAGAGCTGATGTTTGTTGATGTGGAGTTTGACCTATCGCTGTAAAATTATTTCAGGCTCCACTTCTTGCAAGGTATCCTGCCAGCCTATCAGTGACAGCATATTCATACTTTTTTGGTGCTGTACTTATGGTAGTGACAGCTTTGTTTACAACCAACGAGTCAACAGACTGGAGTTTGACCAAGTCTGAGATGTTTGCCGTACTCTATGCCGTAAGTATCTTTCTTCTTTCTTTGCCTTTTTTTTTTTCAAGTTGCAGTTAGTCTCTAGTTAATGAGCAATGCTACTAACACAACTTTAAAGCACAAGTCCGGACGCAACAGTGACCGGAGCCGTTCGATGCACATGGGTCCACGTGCATCAAATAGCTCTGCACGCAAACGGAATTGTGTTTAAAAGTTATGTTCGTAGACTTTTGCTAGTTAATTTCATTTTTACCTTAGGTCAGCAATTCTGCTCAACAATTTAATTTCTTTGTGCTATCTATGTAGCAAGGATAGTGCAGTTCTGAAATTTCATGGCTTGTTATCTTCTTTTCACATTAAAAAATCACAACAGGATAAGCGGTAGACTAATTATTGCATGAAACTGAGAATGTCATATCCAGCATGTGAGTCGTGAGTCTCGTGACTCTAATGCTTGTGCAGATCAGTTGGTGCACGATGCGCTCCAACTGATCATCCTTGTTCGATTCTTGATTTTTTAGCTCATGACAGCCCCATGTGGAGTGGTGTTCGCCCTCAGGCTTTGTAGTTAAGCTTTGGCCTCCATTGTCCCAAAAAAAAAAAAGAACATATAGTCGCCTGTAGTTTACCTACACAGAAGTTCCATTTAGATTTTACGCCAGCCAAAACAGGGTGGGTTGTTTAGGAATAGGTCCAGATTGATCAGTTGGACTAGAGTTTCCTTTAATTTCAATAACTAGATTGAGCAGTTTCTGGTGATTTCTGTTGTCTATCTTGTTGAAAGGAAATACTAGATAAGAACATTTTGACCTATCCTTTGTTTTTACAGGGAATCGTTGCGTCCGCCCTTAACTATGGACTTTTAACATGGTCCAACAAGATTCTGGGACCTGCTTTGGTTGCTCTTTATAATCCTCTTCAACCTGCTGCATCTGCCTTCTTATCAACAGTTTTCCTTGGAAGCCCTATTTATTTGGGAAGGTTTGCTCTCATCACTTTGGATCCTTTACGCAACCTACTATTTATTCTTTAAAAACACGTGACACTTGGCCCTGACCAAAAAGATATTTTCCAGTGAAGTAGTTTCATGAACATCTGAACTTGTTTTGGAGCTAAAACCCTAATAGCTGTTCTAACTTTACCTGTGGAAACAGCATTCTAGGGGGATCATTTATCATTGCGGGGCTTTATTTGGTCACTTGGGCATCGTATAGGGAAAGACAGGCCATTATGGCGGTTATCCCTGGTGTTTCACGGCCGTCTGATCAGCCACTTCACAGAGACTCTACACTCAACAAGATTCCTTACCAGATAGGTCACATTTTCTCTGGTACCTCTGTTCCGAAGGTCGTGGACTGAGCAATATATAGGATTTTAATTTTATTTCCTCCTGTCATAATGTTGTAAGAAAGTCATGCTTCAAATTGATTCAGTAGTGGCTTAAGCTTACAGAAGCCTACACAGAAATTATGTTCAATAGGAAAATCATTTACCATTAATGTCATTTTCCTTCTGTTCCATCAGCTGCCAACTTCGTGTCATTCGCAATTTTTGGACACTTCAAATTAGCAGCAAATAGATACTTTGGACTATCCCTTCTGTCTCAGATATTTTCAAAAGAGGAATTGAAGTCAAAAGACCTCTAGGTATCATTTCTCATGCCATTATGAACGTCATTTTATGTTCTCTTGAACCACCAAAACGCAACAGACGCCCTCTTACTTTTTTTTTTTTTGAACATGTCAATTCATTTCATCACCCGAAGGGAAAGATTTCCACACAAATACAAGGAAAGAACTAAAAACTACCAAATTGAGACACGAGTTACTGCTTTAAGCACACAGGCTACAGACTCTAGCATACCCTGTCGAAGCAAACTTACACTACGTGCTGGTATGAGAGACCTGTCAACGACTTAGAAGTAGAAGTTCCAAAGAACTCCAGCGCAGACCTTAAACAATAAGCGCAAGGATGAAATCAACAACCTACCAGAACTTGAACATAAAAAAAACTGAACAAAAAAGAAAAAAGAAAAAACTGAACAGCCACCAAAAGCCACTGAGTTACCACCTTGATTTGACTCGCTGAGTCCCCCAGCTGAGTTGAAGCAAAGAGTCACCAAGCAGATCTGAAAGCTGTCCGGCTTCTTCCCCGGAAGCATTCTGCTCCAAATTTGCGAGTCTTTTATGATCTTCACTTGGGTTTATAACATAATCTATATTTGTAGAATCAACTGGGGGGAAGAGCAGGGTCGCAAATGAGTCAAGCCGTTTTGTGAACTGTTCGAGGCTCAACTAGGTAAAGGCTCGTTTGAGTTTGATAGCCTCAATTTTAGGCTCGTTTAATAAATGGGCTGAATCTGAATCTAACAATATTTGGCCCGTGAACCTAGAGTGTACATAATAACTCATAAGAATTTCACATATGAGCACTACTACCCACACAGACAAAACATACAAAGATTGTGCACATATTTTGTTGTGGGGCCACCCACTCAAATGATCCAAGCCGTTCATTAAATGTAGAACATTTTTTTGAGGATCTTTGCAAAAAATCAGCTCAATTCGATACCTATTAGCGCTCGATCCAATCATCTAAAAGACGTAATGAGAGTATAAGAGTATAAATATAATAAATTCTACTTGTTAAGGCTCGTGAACAAATTTGAGTTCAACTCAAACATAGGAAAAGCTCAACCCGTCAAATTTCCAATAAGCTCAAACCTGGCTTGAATTTGCTAAAAATCGTAATGGACGAACCTGAACATTCTAAAGCTTGCCTCAATTCGGCTCGTTGCAGCCCCAGAGAGAGAGAGAGAGAGATGAACTCACAATTGGAGCAACAATTATTCTATATCCCTTTTGCATAGAGTAACTAATACAAGTAGCATGTGGATTAAGCAGCCCTCTGTTAAATCCAATGGCCAATGGGCTTAATGCACAGGTGGCCACGAAAAAAACATGAGCAGATATTAAAGTAGAATTGCAGTACAAGAATTAAATAATTGTTAGACAACAATGCAATGACAAATTTCACAATGGAATCACTTTCAAAGGCTTCCATAGCATGAAATTGGCGCTGACTTGATCAATGTTAAACTCATGAATGCAGAAGTGGCCAACATCTGAAGACGAGATTAGTGATCAAAGAAATGGTTTCTCCACGGCATCATAGCAGCTCCTTGGATATCTCTCCTCAAGATTGCGAACGTATGCTTCGAGCCTCAAAGTGTACATTTTGTTAAATGAGAACATTATTAGAGAATGAACTAAAACCATAGTTGTTGACTTATAGAGGAAATGAAATACCCAGAAAACTGCAACTGCAATACTCGCATTATGATTCATTTTCTCAAGAAATGCAATACTTATAGAGCCTCGAAGTGTACATTTTGCTAAGAAATGCAGAAGCATTAGCATCATGAATATCACATTGCGTTTCAGAAGATATTGGGAGGAACAGAGATTTTGGAATTTTTAGCATGACTGCATCATAAAGCTGCTTTCCTAACAATGTTAACAATCCAAGCTGTGTTTCCCAACTTCATCTTATCTATGTGCTGGTTCTGTTCCAGAACACTGTGTAGTAGCAAATAAGGTTACCTTCTATACACATTGTGGCTTTTGAATATGATAATGTTACGACAACCACAAAGTAGAGGATAAACAAACCAACAAGAAATCAAAAACAAGGACGCAAAGATATATGTGGTTCTGCTTAAGCACAAAGCAAGAACGTACTCCACGGGTGAAGAGTGAGAGAGAATTCACTGTGAATGAGGGGAGATTACAAAGAGCCCGCTATACCCGTAGCTCTCAACGTTGCACCAAATAATATTTAGGGACAAATCTCTAGTGGAATCCGAAAGGAAGACACAAATCCTAGTCGAATCCAAAGAGATACTCCACAACCCTAATATCAAGCCCCAATAACGAAAGAGACCAACCCTAGGAACCCCCAAGGTCACATAAGCCTAAACCGACTTAGACAATGAATTCTAGTCACTTTCCAACAGATAATTTGAGAACTATACACATTTCTTGATTGGAAAAAACCTTGTATACCCAAATTTGTCAAACCCTCTGGTCTTCGTCTATAGCTTTGGAATAACCGGACAATCCCACGTTATTCTTGAGCAGCATTAATCCCTCATTCTCGTTCTTGAGATCTCTATTTTTCACTCTTTCACTGATTTCTCCTCGCATAGCAGGGAGTGGCATCCACAGATTCTGTTTCTTTTCTTCTGTAATACAGGCTATACAGCGACTAACTCGCCCAAGAGGGAAAATACAACTCAATTCATCTACAATCCCTCTATCTGGTTCTCAAGATTTCTACTCCCACAAGTAAACATGACTTCATTGAGTATTGATTCCTTAGGCTGCAATCCAGCTGACTTCATCGCGTAAAGAACTTTGATGGCCTCAATGCAATCTCCGTGTTGTATGTAACCCGTGAGCATGGCATTCCAACAAGCATCAGTTCTCTGCCCTCCAACCGTCTCAAACACTGTTCTTGCATTCCATAGCAACCCACGTTTTGAATACATGTCAACCAACCCACATTGCACGTAATCATTCGATTCCAATCCCAGTTTGATCACGCTAGCATGAACCTTCTCACCACACTTCCCATCGTCCTCCATCCTCCCACATGCTCTCAAGACGCTAGAAAACGTATACTCATTCTTCTTCACTCCTTCCCTTCCCATCTCATTAAACACATTAAGCACTTCATCAAAATTCATTCCCCGACAAAGATTAACAATTTTAGCCGTCCAAACCACAGTGTTGCCACGACAAGGCATGCGATCAAATACACAGTCCACTCCTTCAATACCTCCCAATTTCCCATATAAATTCATCAACGAACTACTCAGAAACAAATCACTCGAATACCCAATCTTCGTCAACCAACCGTGAATTTGCTTCCCAAGTCCCAAATTCTTCGTGTGGACACAAGCCTTCAAAATGCACACAACTATCCAAGAATAAGGGAACCCAAGAATATTAGCGTTCCTCCGTTCGTTTTGGTGATTGCGCATCATTTCGACAAACAAACAAATTCCTTCTTCATACTTGTCGTTGTCAATGTACCCAGCAACCATAGCAGCCCACGAATTACAATCCTTAACGGGCATTTTACCAAACAGTCGGTGGGCATTCTCAATTAGCCCACAGGCAACATACATCAACAAGATACGGTTCAAGAAGTGCAACCCAGGTCGGATACCGCTCTTATTGATGTGGGCGACCAACGCCAAAGCTCCGGCAGGGTCCCGGGTTTCCGTGCATTCTTTGACGAGACTAGTATAAATGTCCACGGGTATCGGAAGGCCAAGGCCGTCCATCAGACGCAAAACGTCAGTGAGATGATTATTATTGGTGGTGGTGGTGGTGGTGGTGGTGTTATTCTTCTTGTTGGGTGGTGAGATGATAGACGGTGGCGGTGGTAAGTGGGGACGGTGGTGGAGTTGTTGGAGGATGGTGGGTTTCTTAAGAGGCAAGTGAATTTGACAAGGGGATGTGGGTTTGGAAAGGGTACCTATGCTTACGGAGGACAAAGCTTGTTGCCCGTGAGCTGACGATGATGATGATGCGACCTCCATTGGTTTTCTTCAGTTCGGGCCATTCGGCTGAAGTAGACTCATTTTTACAAGTGAAGAGAAGAAAAATGCTTTCTTTTACAGTTTTACTGCATGAGGCCCTGAAACGAAACGGAATGGATGTGAATTTCATTTTGGCTTTACATTGAGAAAATGCTTCCTTAGGCTCTGTTTGGAACCTTGGAAAAGGAAAGGAAAAGAAAAGAAAATAAAAGGGAAGGAAAATGAGAGGAAAATGGGAGGGAAAGTTTACTATTCACTACCCTTAAAATTCTTATTTTCTTCCCTCTTTCTCTTCAAACCAAACAATGGAAAGGAAAAAATTTTAATTTTCCTTTCTTTTCCTTTCCTTTCCACATGTTCCAAACAGATAAAGTTTTTTGGTGGTAGAAAATGCTTTTATGATTTTTTTGGCGGGTAATACTTTCCTTCTATTCTGAACATAATTATAAATTGTCCATATTTTTTGTCGATAATTGATTTATACACTCCCCTTTTCTGTCATCTTGCTACGGGAATTTATAAAATTAACCTTTCAGCTGTATATTCCTTCACACTTGGAAGGACAACATTGCAAATTCACGTTATAAGATGAAAAGGGGGTGTGGTTATAGAAAAAGAGAGCTAAAAACTTCCTTCACATTGATGTCTTCTGATGGATGGAGGAAAGTTCAATTTTTTTCTTTTACATATACATAAATGCACTACTTTGTTGATCTGATTAAAGGGCGCCATTGCTAAAGAAACAAGAATGTGTCCTTGCTCCTCAAAAAAGAATGTGTCCATTTTGCCAAGGCTTTGATGGTAACAACTAACAACTGCACCAAAACAAACAAAAATAGACAATGATTTGCAGAAAATGCTGTGATATTCCAATCCTTAATCAAGATCCACTATTTACAAATAGACACCTACTACTAGCATACCACAGAAGCCCATGCCCTGTGATAGTCATGGTATTTATGAAGAGGAATTGAAAATTCCATTTCTAATCAAGACACTCTTTTTAACTTTTGGTACAACAGAGAGACTTTTTTTCAGTGGCAGAACCTTGTGAAGCTTGGGTAAGGGGCTCAACAAAGTAACACAACATCATATCACCTGAACACAGACACCACTCTTTTCAATCAAATAGCTCTGTCACAGAAACAAGGACTCTGCAAAATAAACCCGCAGCAACAAGCCGAAGCCCGGTCTGGGAACTACCCTTGATCTTTCTGTCTTGCTGAAACAAGACCATGCTTGTGGTGCTTCTTTTAAACCGTATGAATCTAAGTTTCAGGTGACTCAACCTACTGAGAAATTTACGAAGCAAAGCCTCTCAAAGGGCAGTTCACTACTGATCATCATATGGTCAGGCCAAATTCTCCTCAAACTTGTTCAAAAATCAATGCAAACATTAGAGCTGTTCCTGCCTTTGCATGTTCTCAACGAGAGCTCCTCAAAGAATAAACAACCTTTGGTACCGCGTTAGTGTTCATTTTCCGTCGCTGTCACCATTTTAATCAGTCACATTCACCCTCTCGTCGGCATTGGTATCTAGTTCATCCCCTGAATGAAAATAGAAGTATCTGAAGATGATTCAACACATCCCATTTCATGCAGCACCTGATCATGCGGCGATATTGAGGGGTGAGGAATTGATTGGAAGAAGTTTTTTATTTTATTTTATCCGAATTGCAAGAAGTCGAAGTAGGCATATTTCATATCGAACTGCATATCATAGCCAGATAAAATGGACTTCAGTTTCTTATACTCCTTTAGAATCACACCAACAGAAGAAGCTTAAAGTTCTAATTACAGTAGTTTATTGCGATAGTGCTTCCTCTGCTGTCTGGAGTTTGTCTAACATGATGAAACACATACTTGGCCTGCAAAAACTCCAGAAATTCAGCATCATTTTATCCAACTATCCATCAATATATTCAGAAACAAGTTGGAGATTTTATGCTACCGGAACAAATCTGAAGACCAAAGATGGCAATTTCCCTAATAAGCGGAACATTAAATAGAAAACAGCATTTTACACTCCAAACTTGTTAGAAGGCCAAATAACCAACGTACAGTATCCAATGATTACCCCTAAAAAAGGTGCAAATTTAAATTGAAGGACACTCGCCAGGCAATTGAATTACGAAAGTCCTAACCGCAACCCTTAGGGCTGCAGATATTGCGTAAAAGATGTATCAATATCCGAGAAAAGTGATTTGATAGCCGTGAAATTGTATTACCATCCATGACCATGAGATGTGTACCGAAATTCCAACTTGTTTGACATTATATACATATTATCCATTGCCTAATGGGTGGTGGTTAGCAAGACCCGTTGAATTAATGCATTAAAGCAAAAACCTTCACGATTCTGTCCTTCAGCAACCCCTAACTCATTTTTTCATAGTTTCACTTTGAAAACACAAATCTATAAGCCGTAGTTATCACTTATCTGCTGGAGCCTGGAGTTGAAGTTCTTTGGAGTGACTTAAACAGTTAAACTCAAAACTAAATTCAAATTTGCAGCACAATATCTTAATATTGTAGCTAGAATGTAACTGACTGACCTACATTGTCATACCACATCTCATCAATTCTTCGTTTCTGGTGTCAACGTTTTGAATTTGGTATGCAAGGTGACATGTCAATCAGCTTCTCAATTACAGTTTCATTACCAGGGCCAACTTTCAGAACCTCTGAACAAATCCAGAGTTCATTTAAGTAGGAACAAGAATGTTAACCACGAAGAATAAAGCTTACAACTTACAAGTACACAATATCCGCAGCCTTTACTGTGCCTTCAAATGGCTTTGGTCCATCAAAGTACAATGGAAATTTCGACCTGTCCATCTCCCTATTCTCCGGGGACGGCTAAGGATCCACACTGCACCAAGGCACATATCTCACTGGATCTTCAAGCTCCAATTTGAACTCTCCACTGTTCTGCAAATCAGAACAAAATCTCTAGTACTTAAAGCCATGTTTGACTGAACAGACTAATGACAATGACACTAGAGATATCTTTCGTAGTTAAAACCATATTTGATTACAGACTGAGTGTGAATGAACCTACGACAATACCAGACATCTTTATACATCCCAATCTATTATATGTTCTGTCGCCATTTGTTTCACTGGATATGAATTTCGGATTGGACTATACATCCAAAATGACCACATAACTATTTTGGCCCGGATTAACATCCATCAAATATATAATTCCGAAAAGTGAGGAACACAGTCTGGCAGATGTGGTATTATTAACATATGACAATTATTCTGATGCGATATCTGGTGAAATTATTATCCATTCACTATCAGTCTCATCAAAACAAACAAACCATCTATGTTTGGAAACTTGTTCAATAGACATCTAAAAATTTCATCAATTTGTTTCGTTCAACCACCAAAAATGCCAGTATTTGCAATCTAATTCCACGACAAATTCATCCAATCAAACAGGCATGGGAGAAAGAAAAAATTACACATAAATATCCGTATACGTCTACTACTATATCATATACAGTATATGTACTATATAACAGACAGACCTTTGAGTAGTGGTACTGAGCATTAGGCTAGTCTCGGATGTACATCCGGTGGACGTCCATAGGCAGAAGGAGAAGGAAATGCTTCTCCCCCGTAACAACAGCATACAGATTCTCATAATGATCCCTATGGAATGAGGCCACCGACAACTCATTCCCAATCCACAAATTCATAGCCTCAGGAAAACACCCCAGGGCTTAACTGGTCCAATCCACGTGGGCCTTGCAGTCTCCCGCAAGCCCAGCATACCCCGTTCGAAAGCAGTCGTTCTGCTGCTGCGCGATCTTTTACCGCCTTACAAACGGCTAGTAGAGCATAGTCGGGTTGGTTTCGTAGGAGGCCAAAGTTTGAAGAGCCGTTGATCTCACGACCTTGGAACCTCTTGACCACCGAAACAACTTAGAAGTAAGCCTGGAATAACAAGGCTACCACTCTTCGTGGTTGGTCGATTTTTTTTCGCCTGATTCCTCATCTCTTAAAAAGCGGATTTAGCACTCCAATAAGCAGAGGAAATTTTTTGAATGCACGGCAACTTCAGTGCATACAAGTCATGGCTGTTGTAAGTTCGTAATACAATGGTAGGAAACAATTTTTTTTTTTTTGGAACAAATTAACACTGCAGAAAAATATTTGTTTCGTTAGGAAGTGCCTTGAATCTCAATTTTCCTCAATGAAAACTATATTAATACAACAAGAATGATCAGTATCCAGGAGGCAGAATCCAATTAGTGAACCCGATTGCTACTGAATATTCTCTTTTCGTAAACTCAAGCTAACATTGCAAGAGAAGTTTTTCCACGACCTCGTGCAACATTTCATCAACTCTCTCAAAAATTCAATGGGGAACTTTTCTGAGACCTAGACAAACACCACGGTAGCACACAATGAATGAATATTGTTCTGAAATTAGCAGCTAATCATTTGGAAAGTTTAAGTTGCAACCCTCCCCCAGGTCCACTCCCGCCAGCGGACCTGCAAGTTCCAATTATCAGTACACATCTTCGTGGTCCTTCCATCCACCAAGGGTGTTCTAGTCTTGTCCCACAAACTTCGACTTCTCCCTTCCATCTTTCCCCTTGGCTGAAGCCACTTCTTGCAGCATAGGAAGGGATTTCCTTCCCTTATTTATTTGCTTGCAAATGTCTACCTGGGTGATCGCATGCTTTCTTTCTGCATATTTAGGTCAACATATTACAGCAGAGGAAAGGTTTCCAGGACGAATTTTGTTAGGCAAAGGCCTTGCAATGAGACCATCGACCGACCAACCCACTAGTTCACCGTCCTTTTTGACATGGTTGAACTCCCTTAGAACATAGTCCAGTGATATTTGCGGCTTTCCCCCTCGTCTGCAGTCATCAAACAACCTCCTTGTTTTGATTCCAGAATTTTTCTCTTGCCAATGCAGCTAGCTGACATGGAACATTGACTTGAGAATGTCTGGTGGCAAGGAGCCTTCTTTGAACATTAAATTCAACCACAGAGCTAAATTCAAAATGGCAATAAGTAGTGAGTTTTGCTCTTCCTATCATAAGCTTATGAAAAAAAGGTAAACAAATGACAAAAGGAAAAAAATAAATCTTCACCAACGTCATCATGTTAGTCATTTATTGACTGATGCAAGGTCCCAAAATTTTGAAATGACAAAATACATCTTTAACCTAAAGGTGTTTAATTTGTGGATTTTACAGGCCTCCTGATTTTTGACTCTTTTTTTGCCATCTTCACTTTGACCCTTTTACGAAAAAGCTCAAAATAAATAAAGGATAGCAAAAAGATGGAGTTAAATATTTGTCAACCACTCAATTCTTTTAACTTTCACAGGGAAAGTGTTTAGTGGTCAATAACATTTCAACAGCTTCAGTTGGAAGAACGAAGTTGAAAATATCTAATGGCAAGAAACCCACCACATAAACTGCTTCTCGTTTGAGATTGACAACCAATAAATTCACTATTGCGTTCATTATTTCATAAACTGCTTCTCGTGCGTTTTGCAAGATTGGGAGAGAAGGAGAAGATACTTGAACAGTAAAAAAGCAGTAGAACCTTGAATAAATTGGCTATATTTCGGTCTGCCCAAAGTGATTAGCCCTATAATCTTAGGATGTATATATTCTTCCAGGACCAGAACTACTGGGGGTCATCAAAATTCCGTAACTGTGATTTCTAGAAACACTTGCTAGCCTACTCACTGGAAGGGGAGCAAACTCAACTGTTTGGATGCGCTAGAACATCATAATCTATGAATCTACCGAATCTCTACCCATAAATCATGAAGACTTTATATACTAGTAAACGTGATGCAAAACAGAAATATGAAGATTATATATTAATTATGCATTATTTTGAGTTTATTGTTTTGTTAGGAAATTCCGTTTTAGTTGCCGCTTGTTTTGGCAACCTTATATTTCTTTCTTGTATTTGATTTCCTAGTTAAGTACAATTTTTTGTTTTTGGTAATTTCTATTAATTAATTGATTTGGCTTCCTTTTGGGCAAATCAATTAGGGTTAGGGGTTTCTTCCTATTTAATAAGTTGTAAGCCTTCAGGTTAGGAGAGTTATTGATTATTATTGAATGAAAAGAGTCTAGAGAGCGTTTCTCTAAACCATTATTGTTTGTGTTTTTCCTTGTTGCATGATCGTTTCTGTAGTTCATATATCTCCCTGCAACAAAACGTCATCCTAGAAAAGGAGAGAGATATCCAAGAAAACAAAAGAAAGACTGAATTGGGAACAAAGGTAGGGATGTACATACACAAAATCTTCCCTCATGCTCGGTCAAAATGTAGCCTTCATCTCTGAAGAGGTCAAACAATGCAAGTGCATCACTCTTGTTTGGAACCACATCAGAGAGTTTGGTCCCCAGCTGCAGCCAAGCCACAATAGCAGCAGCAGCATCCTCGGCTTCTCCTGATAGTACTGCCAACTATGACTGGAAAAAGCCAAAATGCATAAGAATTTGCAGAAAAACAATTCCCTACTTTTCATCTTCATTCCAGATGAACGAATCACAGTCTGGAATTTCGATCAAGAAACCATGTTCCAGACTGTCTATAATAATTCAAAACTGCTCTCACACATTGCTAACTCCCAAACAGTAAATATATACCAACATATTATCAGGTTGCAGCCAAAGACAATACTACACTGCAGAATATCATGGCATGTAATCCTCCTTTGAAAAAAGATTACATATCAAAATGATACCATTCAACATTTCTTGTCTTCCACATATAAGTTTTGCATTTTCCAAAACTTTTCCTTTCCCGGTAAAAAGTGAGTTAAGGGTAAATGGTACCATTTGTAAATACTGAGTTGTAAAGGTCGATCAAAGGAAATCAATACGAAACTAAAATCAATTCCGAGAAAAGACATAGCATGTACTAAAGCCAATCATTTCGGAATTCAACTCCATCCCTTAGGCAAAGAGTGGGATTGAATGATTGAATATAAGAAGTTCTACACGGGGATATAAATAAAAATCAGCACAAAAAACCGACTGAATTTGAGTATAAGTGTGACAAGGGCCTGGATACCCAAGAAAGTTTTCTTCGTTTGATGCCAAAGGAGAATCAATTGAAGAAGTTTCAAATCTCAAGAGTGGATGGCTGAGATTTAAAATAGTACAGAAGCAAAAGGCAAAAATGACTAAAGACATCATTAAATGTTTGAGCAAATGGGAAGCTAATGCGCACTATCAGTCCCAGGGAGTGAAATGCAGTAGCTGTACAACAGACTGTATAGAACGCAGAAAAAATTGTAGTCTCTAAAATCAGACAAGTTAATCAGACTTACAATTGTTACACTCCAAGTTTTAACCATACCATCCATTGCAGCAAGTCAGCAATACTATGCAGTATGCAGGGTTTATTTTCTGACACTCGGTTGCTATAGAAAGACCCCAAGTGTGCCATCATAGGAACAATCAGCTATAACTTCAAATTACACTTCTCAGCAGTATTTGATGTCTATTACAGATACAAAATATCACATGAAGAAAGGACACACAGCTAAAAAGAAAAAAGGCAACTTACTTTGTTCAGGTTAAGAAGTGATACAGCTGGAAAAAGTGGTTCCTCGTCGTTAACCTCTTTAAATGAAAGAACTAGTCCAATATGCAAGTATTCACTGAAGACCAAACCTGTTGAAAGAAATTAAAATGCATGTCTATAATTAAGTGTGAGATAATTATTCCATTCCGAAGTATCACAAGAAAACTGAACTGACATTCAAAGAAAAATGCATAACAAACATCTTATCCTCTGTTACGTTAACACCCCAACTTGCTCAGAACATTTTTCTCATAACATTAGGACACAAATGCAAATGACAGAAATCTACAGCGGGAGATAACAAGGATTTTAGGAGGATCAACCTCAAGGGTATGTTGGTGAGGGAAGTCTCCTAATAAGGATAAGAAAGGACAAGAACAGATTCCTAGGATTTGTTCAAGCAGTTCAGCAAATGGTTTCAGAATATGTATTTGAATAACGTTTTTACACTCCTATGTTCAAGGAGAAAAGAAATACAACAGAACTTTGATGTGTTCTTGCATGACAAAGTTTACAGCTTATGTGCAAAATGAGTAAGCGATCGGTGTCTAACTTAGGATACCATCACAAAACGAAAGACCTGGATTGGGTAACATATCTTCCGGGCGGGAAAGTAACCATGCATTTGGCATGTACACTAGTTCCATGAAGTATGTTGCAGATCTACGTTTGATTAGAGTGAAATGGAGAAGAATGCGAGAAAAAGACAAAACTGAAACTTTTCCGCATTTGATTAGCCTGAAAATAGTAGAAAGTGCCAGAAAGTTAATTTTCTTGTGCAACCCATATGAGCATGATTACATAGCTTTTACTTTCTTGCTATAACACAGGAAAATTTTGACATCACAATTCACAAGTGCCATATAATCAGAATACTGACAACAAAACAACAAGAATTGAAAGGTTCCAACTTTGATACTTCCAAGGAAAAGAAAACAAAGAATTGGAAACATCTCTAGTATATAAGTTCGTTTTGGATATACCTTGATTTTGTATTACATATTTAGAAACCAAAGCCAGCCAAGTCATCCTGCAGTCCTTTGCACCACCGTGTGGTGTCTCTTACAGTCGATCTCCTCCACCGGCAGAAGCTCAATGTTACAATGATCGAACATTTTTTTGCACACCTAGCAAATTCTAGCTAATCAAACAAGGGACACGCAAACTCCCTAACTGGTTCATCTTCCTTGAAGTAGTAATTAATAGCATATTTGTTGCATTGATAGTCACAATCGTCGTACTCATTAGCTAAAAACCTAATAATTGTCCATGAGATCCGCGGCATTTGCAATCTGCATGTACGATTTTTCTTAAGAAAATATGAGATGCAATTTAAATAAGTCTGCAGGGACCCGAACTGATCTCAGAAGTATTGGACATGCACAGAAACAAGTGTCCGTGCATCAAGGTACACGTGTTAGCGGGTCCATAAGACAAAACAGTGAGTCAGTGACCATGATTGCAGAGTAACTAAGAACCCTACCAAAACTGATCAGCCAGTAATACCATTTGGCTTACCTATATCAGAAACATAAATTCCTTGCCATCAAGTACTAAACGGTCACTGAAACATAGTAAGGTATTACTGAGCGCATATTAACACTCAACTAAATCGGCTCATCCAAGGAACATAAACTCAAACGACTTATGCTGTACAAACATGAATAAGTGTATCCTCGTCAAACTAGAAGGAAATGAGTATAAGATGTACACTGAGAGACACCAATCACTTCAACTAAAAAATAAACTCCAGAACGTGTCACGTCCTCTACTGTGGAAGGGTAGGGACTTCAGGGAAGTGAACTTCTAGATGTGTCCGCACAAAGAATCGGCCTAAATAGCAATCTTTTTATACAACATTCTTTGGTTACTTTTTTTGTTTCCCAAGACTTACAGTTATTGTTACACATACGGATGTACAAAATTATGTAAGCTCATTAGATTGGGTCAAACTATACTCCAAAGGTTGGTATGGAAGGGATGATTTGGTACTAGTTGAAGTATAATACGTTTTTTCTGAAGCTCTTATGGTGCTAATTTTCCGCATGATAGTATATTTGATTCTTTACTGGGCAACCGCCCAAATCCTGAGTCTCCTAAAAAACCAGGAAAATCATTGGCTGCACTTGTGTGAAGACCATCTCTGCCATGGTGAGTGCCAAGGGAGATTTTAATCAAGTGGCTATAAGAGAGGTCGGGATTTCGCTAGAAAATAGAATCTTGGATTTCCATTTATTTCTTGCTGGCAAAAAGACTAAATTAGAAAATGTTCAATACATGGATACACAGATATTCATGTATAAGAAGTTCTCTTATAGCTAGATTTCTGATGAAACTAACACAAGACTAGAGGACGGTACCCCACCTTGATGTACACATCACCAAAAATATGACCTCAATCAAGGATGGCTGCGCTGCACAAAAATTGCTAGGGGAAAGCATCGCTTTTCAATTTTGTCATGGCAGACATAGCTTTTAAATTTGGCCTGAATGCCCACCCTGCCTTACAACCTTTGAATAGTCTTACCCCATGTTAACTAGAAGGGGTATATGCAACAATACTCGGTGTCACATGCTTCCCAAGTCACGCCACAACCAAAACAGCTTGAGATCACTGCTCTCTAGGCATATCATTGGAGGGCAATCAAAGAATATAAAGAACAGAATAGTTGCGAAATTTTTATTGCATATAAAATGATTCAAGAAAGCTGATAACTGAATATGGCAGATCTTAGCTTTAAAGTATATTCAACAAAATAAAGAATTCCTATGTCTTGAATCTCGCCATAGTCATACAAGATGATCGATCGGGGCCTTCGATAAAATAAATTTATGTCTCTGATTTAGGGCTTTAATAAAGTGTAAGAATATTCTGCAATTTAGAACCCAAAGTGCTGAAACCATAAGGACCTACAGATTCCGACTGTATGGTAAATTCAATTGGAATGCATTCTTTGCATCTTCCCATCACTCAATCTTTGTTGTAAGGTTTAGATTTAAGAAACAATGCAGTAATGTCTAGAAACATTATCAGCCAGATAATCTTTTATACTACTAATCAGAACCATAAATGAGTAAAGGCCATTAAATAAAACATTTAGGGAAGACATAGCAACACATTAGATTTTTTTATTTTTATTTTTGAAACCGAACAGCTTAACTTATATTAATAATACAAAAGAGTAACAAGTCTGATACACGTTTACAAAATGGGGACTACTGTCCCGAGCTGATCAATACACAAAGTCTCCAACAAAAACTCAGGTGCACTACTATATAAAATAAAACGCCCTTGAGTTGTTGCAACATGCTTGGCTAATGAGTCAGCTACCCCATTAGCCTCACGAGTCACGATAAATATAATAAAACATGATCCGCAGCGAGGAGAACTCAGAAGCAAGAACCAGAATCGTACCTAGCAACACATTAGATTAAAATAACCGTACATAGGTAAACTCCAGCATCATTGCATACACAATACTAACGGAAATTGGAACCAATTGCAAGCCGATCAATGGGAAGTCACAGCAAGTCTATGAACAAAGTTTCTATGTTATGTTTTCATATCAGGTCATGGATCAAAGTGTGGGATTCTGGGCTCCAATTGATTACTGAAGTATTACGCTTGAATCAGACAATTTGCCCTTCGTACCGTTAACGGATACTAGACTTTCGTGGTAAACAAGAGCTTGATATCCAATAAAATCCTCTGCAGGTCCAAGATACCTGAGTTCTCGAGTACATGGATTGTACAAGACCAACTGAAAAACATAACGACGGTCGTAAGAAGCCTGAATAAGCTTGAGGAAAAGAAGCTCGCCGTTCTTCCAAACCCCCTGTTGGAAAGCTCTACAAGGAATTGGTCCAACACTAAACTGTTTGATCCAACTGCCCTCCTCCTCCATCACCCAGATGTCACAATATTTGTCTAGTCCACTCTCAGGGAAACCTTTGAATTGATACAGAGCAATACGGTCACCATTGTATGGTTTTACATCACATTTATCAAACTCTACTGGAAGAATAAAAGGAACAGATATCACTCGAAAAACCTCATTGCCCATGTCAAATGCAAGGATCCCAGTACCAGCCCACCAGTAATAAACTCCATCCGAGTATGCTCCGTTCCCAGAACAAGTTGAACAACGCCGCAAATATTCAGGCGACAGATAATCGAGACAGTTGAGATGTCTCCAAGTATTAGTACTTAAGGAATACACATGAACACTTATATCATTAACCACAGGCGTGTCTTTTACCCTAAAATGACGGATTAGAACCACCTTGTAGTAGTCAGTTGCCTTGTCGAACCCAAATCCAATTCCCGAGAAAATACTACACAGGTTTACCACATCAAGATTGGGCGGAAATTCCAGGTGGTCGGGGAGTATTCTGAATTCTCTAATGGCGGGGTTCCAGATAATGAAACGATGATCATTATTCATTACACAAAACAAGCCGTTTACGGGACCATAAATGAACGCTAAAGGGGGAGTTTCTAGGAAATCAATATCGTGACATGCATCGCTCGCGAGGGTTTCGTCAGGGAATAGGGCGTAACGGTATTTACTGGTATCGTCATCAACGAACCTGAACCTTAAATACTGGAAGAAGATGCGACCTTTGTCTTGGAGCTTCTGAAGGCGGAAGTGAGCGTGTGCGAAGCTAGGGTTTTGGATTAGGTCGTACCAGTTCTTGCAGACGCACTTGCATCGGAGTAGCGATTTCACCGGCAGCCTCGTGAGGATGTCGATCAACACGTCGTTCGGCAGACGACGATGGTGATCGTCGGGGCGGCGGCGGCGCTGGTCCTGAGTGCACCTCGCCATGGCGTTCCAAACTGGATGCTTCTCTCTCTCTCTCTCTCTCTCTCTCTCGTTTTCCGGTTCCTTCCTCTTACCACACACCAGTTTCTGAACTAGTACCTCCTTTCTCTGCTGTCAAGACAGACAAAGTGACCTGCTATAAAAGCATCTCCGACTGATCCTCTGCGACACAAAAATAGATAATGAATGTTACATACTGAGAGGAGAAATTTTGTAAATTATTTTCTTTTTTCACTTTATAAAAAAATATTGGAGGGTGTGAGAAAATATTGGAGGAAATATGGTTCTTTTTAGAGATTTGGTTTAGAGTCTCAGGAAATAGAGACCCTACTTTCATTTTGGAAATAAAATTTTGAGAAATTTTGTAGGTTATGAGTGGAGAGAAAAATGAGAGTAATAATTTGAGAGAAATATAAAAAGAAATTAGAATAATAATTGGAGATAGAGGTGAGTAATGATTGAAAGCAGGAGTAATGAATGTTTTTTGAGTTGAGAATTTTTTTTCAAAAAACAATCCAAACAAAGCATTGATCTCTAAAAAGTAGGTCCCTCCAAGATTCTCTTATAAAGTGCGAGAAGAGAGAAGAAATTTCAAAACATATCCTTAATATGTCACATTTATTCTCTATTCTTGTGTTTTAGAGCTTGGTTGGAGATGCTCTAATACTGAACCAAAATTACACTACTACATATAATTGTACATCGAGATTGGGTTATTTGCAAGTGGGATGAAGTCCAGTTGACTTTCCTTATATATTCTAATACACATAGGCAGGGTTCGATCCTGTAAGCGAATGACAAAAAGAAGAAGAAAAGATTGGATTATTCAAGGAGGAGCTCTGAATAAGTCATTTGTGGATCTGAACGATCTCAGTCATGTGTTTTGGCATTGGACGGTCCCGATATTAATGAAACTTTTTCGGTAAAGTGTTTCATTAACATCCAGACCATTCAAAACACTTTTGGACTATTGCAATACACTTTCATAAAAAAAAATTACCGTACCCTCCGTAAAGAAGTTTCTCTCTTGTACATCGACTTGTAAGGCCCACTTTTAGATCTCACACGAACATATTACAAACTGTACATTAATGTTAAATTCTTTTTTCGAGTGTTTCTGCAAAAAATCAGCTCTATTAGATATGTGTAAGCAATTGATCCAATTTTTCAGGTTTCATTCACATTAAGTTATGAATGAAACTTGAAAAATTGGATCAATCACCTACACATATCCAATGAAAATAATTTTTTTGTACTGACGCTTAAAATTTTATTTTAAAGTTAATCGACGATTTGGATTATTCGTGTAAGACCCAAAAATGGGCCTCAAGCCGATGTACATTTTATGTACAAGTTGGGTTCGGTACTAATAGCAATATTGTATAAGAGCATCTCCACTTCTTACTCAGATTTTTACCTAAATTTGAGTAAAAATTTGGATAAAAACTTGATTTGATATTGTGTATTCCAATGGGTAAACTCAAACCCAAACACAAATATGCACAAATTGAGTAAAAACTTCATTAACGGCAATATTGTAAATTTAAAGGTATGAAATTTGCCTTCAAAAATTTGAGTGAGGGTTTGAAGTTTAACCAAATTTGAGTCTAAATTTGAGTAAATTTGGTATAGGTTTGGGTAAGGAGTGGAGAAGGGTTTTGGGAGATTTTTACTCAAATGTGAGTTTGCGTCAAGATTTGAGTAAGGAGTGGAGATGCTCTAACAACTGCTTCACACTACTTTTAAAAGACCATTTTGGTCTAAAGTAAATGACATTATTACCCTTTGATTTACAATTAACTATGCATACCGATTGTAGGACTCAAGATCCTGTAGGGTGCTTTGCCCTACTGGGGGTTGTAGTGTAGCGCACAACCGTCGATCTCATCAATCAACGATCAAATTAAAAAATCAATTTTGACCGGTAATAATAATTTCTTACTGGTCAAAATTAAAAACCATATCTCAACCATTCATTGCTGAGATCGACAGTCCGTGTATGCCCTGCAGGGTGTTGCATTTAGGGGTGTGCATGGGTCAGTGTAGGTTGGGTTTGGCCTGAACCCGTCACCCGATTCGACTAGGTCAGGCAGTACAAGTCAGGACTTGTAACCGAACCGAGGTGTTGTAAAATTCGCCCAAAAAATCAAATATTTTGGTCGTGTTGGGTTGGGCCAAACAAATCTCAGAAGTCAGAACAAATCAAAACTCACATCTCGGCCAAACACATAATCGCAAAAACTAGGAAAAAAATTGAGAGAGAAGGAGAGCAAGGCATCTGTGGGTTCAAACTTTAGAGGTTTACTGATTCCGAGGTTGGATGGTGGACGCCGGACACAAAAGAGAGAGACAGTGGAGGCGACGCTCAAATCTTGAAGTGGAAGGGTTTGGGGTTTGGGTCGGGTTGAGTTCATCGGGTACATTGGATGCTAACCCAAACACCGACCTGAAATCCAATTTTTTCACAGCTTTCAAATTGTAACCATCCGATCTACTTGGTTGAAGACTCGAAGCCGCCTGAAACTCTTCGGCTCGGGTTGGACTTGCGGATTGGCCAGTTTAATGCTTAGCCCTACTTGCACTACATGATTTTTCCAATCCGATTGTGTGCACATATGGATGTGTGGATACTAAAAAAAATTATTTAAATTGTTAATTAATTTTAAAATTAATTGGATAACCATACGTACTTGATCCAATTGTTTAAATTTCCCATAAAATTCATTAAGAATTCAAAATTTTGAATTCTGAACAAAAAATCGGAAGATGGGATTAAGCACTCATAGGTATTTTGATTGAGTTTTTTTTTTCTTGAGCCCCTCAAAAGATTATTCTAAAATTACTAAACGACTTGGATCATTTGTATGGAAACACGAAGTGAAGTGCTAAGATCATTGGGAAATACTTATATTAGATAATTTGCATGTATCTAAGGTCCAATAAGGTGAATTTTCTTAAAATCTATTGGTAGGTACTAGTGGTGAGCATGGACCGGATTGGTCCGATTTTATAGTAAACCAAGAACCAAACCACTACCTTCGGATTAAGAATTTAGAGAACCAAACCAACCCATAAAATTCATATAACTAAACCAATCCAAACCATTGAAAAGCGATTCGGTTTCGGTTTGAACCACGGTTCGCTTGAAATTGATATATCATCCCCATAAACTATTTGAAATACTTAAAATTGAATACCAAAACTTATACTGTATTAAACTAGCTAGTTATATAAAAATTACAAAAACTCACTAACATCAACTAACTAAATAATAGTAGAATACAAGAAATTACCGAAGGAATAGAGGCATGGAATAGAGCGTTAGATTAGAAAATTCGTAACCGAGCGAAAAGAGTGAGAAATCAATTGAATTAGTCGAACCTATGTTTAGTGTATTGAAATTGTAGGAATAGGTTATCGCATATAGAAGTTTAGGGAATCAATTTGGAAGTAAATTAATAGGGTGGTGGAATAGAGAATTAGATTAGAAAAATAATTTTATTTAATGTATCTAAACATATTATAGTATATGTGTGTGTTATACGGTTCAGATCGGTTTGGAACCAAAACCGTTAACGTAAATCTACAGACCAAACCATTTAACACGGTTTTTATATTTTTTAAACCAGAACCAAACCACATCACTAAAAAACCAAACCAAAATAGTCGATTTGGATTAGTTTGGACTGGATTCACGGTTTGACGGTTATTTTGCTCACCCCTAGCAGGTACTGCCACATGATGTCCCAAACACAAAGAAGAGCGATCGGTATACAACATATGTTTCAACAGGGCCGCCTGATAAACATAACAACACGATAAAAATGTTTATTAATATTCCACCACCCCACACAATCATACTTGTGGAATGACTCTAACACAGTGTCATACAATTTTAATTTTTGATAGGTGATAAACAAATCAAAACTTAAAACATAAGGAAGAGTGAACTGATTTTCATGTTCTAGTCTTTTTTTTTTGGCAATTTGCACCCCTTGTTGTCTTTTTATATGTGAATTTAAACGATTAGCCTTCCATGAAATTTTTTTTTAGAACTAAACAATCAAAAATAATAGCCGCTTTGCAGAGGGGACTCAGGCAAGTTTGCGGATGATACCATTTTCTTCTGTAACAATGATGCGAAAGAGATGGCAAATATTAGGGGTGTACACTGTACACGGTCCGGATTGGTCCGATTCTCTAGAAAACCAATAACCAGACTATTTTCAACGGTTCTAGGAAATGGGGAACCAGAACCTAACCAATATATGGGTGGAACCTAACCAGAACCAAACCGCAAAACCGGTCCGATTTTGGTTCAGTTCCGATTCTATTCAATTAGCATCCAAACACTTATTCACAAAATATAAACTCATAAAATTAAAAATTTAGAACATCAAATAACTCATAAAATAATAATAGACATTTTATTAAGAATCAAAACCCAATATGGTTCACAAAATACTTGACACTTGACCAAAAAATATTGATGAAAACCAACAATAAAGTAGCTAAAACCACTTATGGAATAATTAAATTCAGCGACAAAAAAAACATTAATGACCCATTATATTTAGGACTAAAATTAAACCTATATCATAAACTATAAAATATAGCAGCACGTCTTGAAGTAAAGAACAGTAGCTCCAATGCCCAAAACAATCACTTAAATCAGCAACAATAACTTCTTTCATGTTCAAAAAGTAGACCAATCTCTCTCTCTCTCTCTGTATATATATATACGGGACGGTTCAATGGACACCTAAAAAAATACCACAAATCTCAATCTCATAGTTCCCGATCAAATTTTTATGATCCGAACCGTTCAATGTGTGCAGAATATGATTTTAAGGGTGCTTGCCAGAAATTAGCCAAAAAAATGACCGGGAAAAGCTTGATTTGAGCAGTTTTTATTTGAACCGTTCAATAAAAAACTGTTCGAAACTGTTCGGATCAAGCCATTCTCAGTCATTTTTTTTGCTGATTTCCCGCGGGTACCCTTAAAATCACGTTCTGATCATATTGAGCGACTCGGATCATCAAAATTTGATCGAAAACTATGAGGTGTTTTTTTAGGTGTTTTTTTTGGGGCTGGTTCCACCCACACAAGTTTTAACACAAATTTTGACACTCCATCTCAGCCATTAAAACTAACGGCTGAGATTAAATTGTACTCCATTTCCTCTATCTCACTTACACCTAATCCCTCCCTCCCTCCCTCCCTCACACAGCCTGGATCTCCAACAATCTCTCTCCACCCGGCACCTCCATGTCCGGTTAACCCCAACTTCGACCAGCCTCATCTCTGGCGACCCCTAATTCCGGCGAAATCCATCCTTTTTAAATTACGGCATAGCCTTCATAATGGTTGGAGTGCTCAAATAATTTAGTGAGTATAATTAAAGGATTTCTGAAAAATCAAAAAAATTGAAGCGCGAAATCATTAAAATTGGAGCATGAACTTGATCTAAGCACGGCACTGTTTCGAGCTTTTTCATTGGATCAAGGATGGAACACCCCATTAGATCTGACTTCTTGCAGCATAACAATGGTCTGCTGCTTAAATGTTCAGATGGGGCACTTACTAAAATCTACTACGTATAAAGTTTTGCATTAACTATATTTTGGTGTAGTGAGAGGGAGGAGGGGTCTAGTGATTTGATCTTTGAGAGAGGAGGTGCCAATGGTGGTGATGGTGGAGGATGAGACCGGCAACGGTGAAGGGCCGGGGAGACTGGCTGGAAGGTGAATCTGGGATATGGTGGTAGTGTGGTTAGGGTTTGGTTGCCGTGGGATTGTTTTGGGAAGAAATGAGTAATTTTAGTGTGTGGCAAATGTGTTGGGAGATTTGTTAAGTTTTAATCTCAACCATTGGTTTAATGGCTGAGATGGAGTGTCAAAATTTGTGTTAAAACTTGTGTGGGTGGAACCGGCCCCTATATGGATATATATATATATATATTAGTTCTAAATGGTCCGGTCCAGTTCTAACCACGGTTTTTAATTGAGAACCAGTAACCAAACCAAAATTAACGGTTCTTATTTTTTTGGAACCATAACCTGACCGCAGAACCAGACCAAATAGGACGGTTCGGTCCGAATCGGACCAGTTTTTTGGTTCGAACGGTTTTCTTGAACACCCAAATATCAAAAAAGTCCTAAGGTGCTTCCAATTGATGTCAAGTCTGAAAATCAACTTCACAAAGAGCTCTCTCAGTGGAGTGAATGTTCCACATGAAGCTGTGGTATTGCTGGCCGAAAATAATGGGATGCAAAGTGGAACTTCTTCCTATCAAGTACCTCGGACTGCCATTACATGCAAACCCTAGTAGGATTAAGACCTGGGATCTTGTTATTGAACAGACTGAAAAACTCTTAAGTGTTTGGAGAAGTCAATGTATCTTGTCGGGGGGAAGGCTGACTCTTATTAACTCCAACACTGGAAATGTGCTATTTATTTTATGTCATTTAAAATGCCAGTTGCAGTAGCAAGGAAACTGGAGAAACTACAAAGAATTTTTTTTTTGGGTGATACAACAGACAAAAAGAAGATGAACTTGGTTAAATGGGATGAGATAGCAAGGAAAAAAGACGACAGGGTTGGGGTGAAGAGGATGCTTCAGCAAAACTTAGCACTCTAGGCCAAATGGTGGTGGAGATTTAGCAACAATAAAGAATCACTCTGGGTGAAAGTTGTCAGAGGGAAGTACGGGTTGGACGCAAACTGCTGGCTTCCATATACTCATGGTTCAGGCTCAACGTCAAAAATCTGGGTGAATATTTGCTCACTGGAGGACCCATCTTCACACCTGGGCTATTCAATGCGAGAGAGCTTTAGAATCAAAGTTAACTCAGGAAATGCGACTTTGTTTTGGGAACATTCCTGGCTGGGAGAGACTCCGTTGAAAGAAGAGTACCCGAGAGTCTTCTTACTATTAGATCAAAAGACAAAAATGATCTATAATACTCCTTCCGTCCCAAATTGGATGACAATTTTTGAAATCTGTGCCAATTTCAATTCCTTATATCTTTCAATATGAATCTCAAAATATATGTAATATGGATCTTGTTTGATAGTTATCGATTAGTTCTATTATACAAAGTTTTCAAATTCGTGAAAAACATTATAGATTGAAAGATATAAGCAATAAAAAATGGCACAAATTTCAAAAATTGTCATCCAATTTGGGATGGAGGGAGTATGAGGAGTGAGGCAGATGGGGGCTTTTGGGAGTTGCTGTTCCGAAGCAGGGGCGTTTAGGCGAGAGAGGCAAGAGCTAGATAATTTGATACAGAGAATTCAAGGTGTGACACTAAATCCAACAAAGCCTGATTATTTACAATGGAGATGGTCAGTAGATGGAGATTTTAGTGTTAAATCAGCATATGGGAAATGGGATAAGCTATTTCATTCTAACAATGCTTTGTTGGGTTCATTATGGAAAAACTTGTGTTTACCAAAAGTGGAAGTCTTTGCGTGGATGGCTGTCAAGGAGAAGGCGGCAACCAGGTCACTTCTCTTGAGTAGGAACATTATTAGTGAGATTCAATCTGCATTGTGCCCTCTTTGCTCGCTGCACCTGGAAACGCATCAGCATTTGTTCATCCAGTGCCACTTTTTCTTGGACTGTGTGGTCTATCATTTTGGATTGGTGAAAGGTCAAGTGGGCATGCCCAACCTCTGTTCCAATTCTAGCAAGTTGGTGGCTTGATAATGGGTACCTCAACCTAGAGAAGCATATTTGGGAATCTTGCTTCTATGCTACACTATGGTCCATCTGGTTGGTAAGAAATGACTGCATTTTCAACAACTCTACAAAACAGCCATAGGAGGTGGGGGATATGGTCAAAACTAGGGTTGCGATGTGGATGAAGGCGAAATTCAACCTCAAAGTCTACACTGTGGAGGATTTTAAGGTTTTTCTAGATGGTATCCGTAAATTAAAACGGTAACATAGTCTAAGTTGTATTATCCAACTGTCTATTGGATGCTTTTATTTTTCGGAGTATCCAAGCTCTTTATGCTTAGATGCTCTTTTCTCGATATACCCTTTCGAGCTATATAAAATGTTTCGTTTGCCGAGCAAAAAAAAAAAGCCGCTACATCAGCGGGTGGGTCTAGAGAGATAGAACATTTCCTCACTATCGCCTCCACATCTGACTCAATAACCACTTTATGTAGGTTTAGATCAATTAATTCCCAGCTTCAAACCATAATGGAAGCATTCTCCTTTTTTTGCAAAAGCAATAATAGAGGAAGAGACGATGTACTTGGTTTGTGATGGTAGCAACTGCCAAAAAAAAAAACCTACCCACTGACCTAAAAATGCTTAGAATAAGCTGCCAATTGATATACAGAATAGGCTAGGATTTTCCAGTCCTTAATCAAAATCCACTATTGACAAATAGACACCTACTAGTACATCATACAAGTCCATGCGCTGTAATAGCCATGATACGTATGAAGAGATTAGTGAGAGGCCGACACGAACATGTTGAGTTAATGTAAAGATGTTGAGTTAACCTCAAGGTAATCACCTTGAAGCAAACAAACTCCTGTGATGTTGTACCATTCACCTTAATTCAATTTTAAGGTAATCAATCAGAACTACCTGTTGATGTTTTTAGGGCTGAGTTGTTTTTTTGTTTTTTTGTTTTTTTTTTGGGGGGGGGTGGGGGGTTAGAACATTTGTAATTGTTTCACACATATTAAACTGAACTGGAATGAAATATAGCAATTCTTAGGTTTACATATACTACAGAAATAGATGTTGCAATAGAACAAGGTATTCTAGTTATATACATGCTGATTGTTCACATGAATCCTAGAGAGTTAAAGCTGGACTACAAGTTATGGATTACACTTGTGGAATAAGTAGATATACTAAGTATAAACATGCTCTGTTCCATCTTTGTTGAAAGCTAATATTCAGATTTGTTCAGGGTTGAGAGCTGCAATGTAGATGTAGCTTCCATGCTATAAATCCAAATATTGCTACAATAGGTGAAGGCTTTGCGGATGGAACTACTGATTGTATATTGGTAGAATTTGTTGTTTGCTACCAATTTGAATGCAGATGCTTTCTAGGTTGTTGCTTTTCAAGAAACAGTGGAAGTCCAATTCCAATTTCTATGATGATGAGCTATATTAAGCAGAATTCAGTAATGGTTTAATTAGAATAGAAATTAATGATTTGATTGTATATCTGGTTGAAGGATTCGAAGGTGGTATAGACATGGCCAAACTGCAAACAAAAGTGTTGTTCTTGGAAAACAGAGGGCGATATAGTTGTTGGAGAAGCTGTACCAAGCGAAATGACATTATACAAGTGTAATGTGTATGGGAATTACAATTTTAGAATCAGGTTAACCAAAACTAACCGAGGATTGCATGTAGAATATTGAAATCATTATTTCCTGTATCCTAGTAATAATTAACACGGTTCAACTGTCTGTCTAAAATAGTCACATTAGGGTTTGGTGGTTCACCCACACACACCCCTGAATTTGTTCTGTTGTGGTGCCGATTTATGATGCAGGCTAGGCGATATTATTGGTTCTGTGATGCAAATTTGTGGTTGATTTGTGTTTAATTCATGTTTTGGTTTACCCATCGATCCATTGGTATCTCTCTCGCTCCCTCTCGACTGTAGAAGTTCAAGAAAACTATGGAAAAACATGGCAAATTCAGAGCTAGCTAGCTTACAATCTCTTGGTGTAGATTGCCGCAAAAATTAAGCTAAAAACTTCTTACAGTAAATGGGTATTTCTCTCAATTTCTATACAAACATTTTTAAATATTGAGAAATTATGCATGTGGCAAATTTATCGTTCCTGAATGATCATAGTTTGAGTAACCTAATTTTTTGGGTAACCAAGGATACGATAACAAATATGAGGATGAGTAAATGGCTGTAACTGTATAGGAAAGTGCTAAATCAAATTTATTATTTGCTAGACTTGGATTTGTAAGTTTATAGTCTCATGTTTGTGGTTTTAGTTACATAAATAAGCATTAAACATTAAAGTTTCAGCTTTTTCTTTCATAGATTCTACAAATAGTTAAGGAGTTAATGGTTTTTTGGGTTTGAAGTATTTAGGTCGATGGATGCATAAATTGCATATGGAAATTACAAATTCAGCAAAGAGTAGATTCATTCTAGCACTTTTCAACAAACAAAACAAAGCTCTTTAAGAGCTCGAGAAAGTCCTACGAATATTTCAGAGCTGTCGCCCGATTATCGAAACCAAACATTTAAAGGTTTGGGCAAAACAACGTCACTCTTATATAGTGAATGGCGCACATTACATATGTTTTTACTTCGAGTTATGCAAAATTGGTTACGCATCTATTGGTTCCAAGGAATCGCAGTTTCATTGATGGCAATAGCATTCCACAGGAATAATTGCTCAAATTCATCGAGTTCCTGCCGCAACTGAGCATTGATTTCATTTTCCACCAATTGATGGAATTGTTGCAGTTGGGGTAGTGTTTGGTTGATTTGGAGGGTAGATGCAAGGTGTTGATTGCTAGCATGCGTTAGCTTAAGCATTCAGAATAGCTCCATCACCTCGGCTTTCAGCTAGTCATAAGTTGGGTTATCGGCCACCTCAAGTATTGGGTCTGCTTCAACATTATTATTGTCGATTGCCATGGGTTGGACTTGTTGTTCCTCTGTTGCGTTATCATTCCTATGAAGCAAAGGGCACGAAGATGACTTCTTCATGGTCAACATCGCTGCAATTGAAGAGTGTTAAAGATACAGTTGGTTATAAATCGTTTAAAATAAGAGATTTAAATAAGGGAAAACGAAATAGAGTAGATTTTGCAAGAGAGTAGATTTTATCAATTTTGCCTAAGTTGATTTTGGAGTTGGAGATACACGCTGATATGCCTTTGAAGCAGACCACAGGCCACGGCTTCCACCTGCGCTGAGGATGGTGTCTCTGTCTGGGTTTGAAGGGTTTTAATAAACTGGATCTCGCAAGTATTGCTGGCCAATTGTACATCTACTGTGTTCTGATACATTATCAGTTCAAATCTATTAATCCAAGGTGCTGTGTACAGCTAGCCATTAATAATTGTGTGTATAGCCATCTGTTGTAGCAGGAAATTTCGGCCATCATTGATGACAACATTCTCTGTTGCTGACTCTGATTGATGTCTCAAAGCTTGCAAAGATGGCTCAATTTTTATTACTGCAGATTTGCCAAAGATTGAAGTAGGTGTACTTCATATTAGACTTTGTACTTTTATGTAGAAGCCAAATCTACATTTATGGGTTGTTCTGTTGGCTATTTCTAGCCATTTCTTGCTACCGAATCTTGGTAAATCTTTGATTGTCTTATAGTTATGTAAGTTTTAGTAAACCGTATGCAGCCGCAGTGTAATTAATAGTTGCAACCTTCATTGCATTTGGAGGTTTTGAATTTTTGCCTATTTTGTGTTTGATAAATTGTCTAGCTAACTTGTAAACCATAAAATCATGAATTTCAATCTTAGTTGGGCTAAGAGCAACCTATAATATGTTAGCCTCGGCATAGGTTAGGTTGGGTGCTGATATATTAGCTAATATTGGTACTTCATATCCAATATTGCAAATACAATCATATGTAAGCCTTTGGATTTCCTTGACATAATTGCTCCATTTATCAATTGATTTGTAGATAGCAACGCAGCTGCCATGAAATGCAGCTGCCATGAGGTCCTTACCATCAATGGTAGGCTATATTTTTTAATTTTTATGAGAAGGCTTGAAAAGATATACTGTTGTTCTTTGTACTTGGTTCATAAAGAACTGATAACATGTGTAGTTACATGCTATACTTATTTGCTTTTTGGGGGTTCGTGAACGTGTAGTCTACTTGCCAAACCCAACCATTCTACCTACTGCTAGTTCTGATCTAATTCTGCATGATTCTAGGTTGACCCATTCTAGTTTTGCAGCCTATGAATTTTTGCCTATTTTGAGTTTGTTAAATTGTTTAGCCAACCCGTAAGTCTTAAAATTAAGAATTTCTGACTTAATTTGGCTGAGGTTAATCTGTAATATGTTGGTCTCTGCATAGGATAGGTAGGTGCCCAAATATTAGCTAGTTTTTGGTACTTCATACCCAATCTTGGCAATACAATTATAGTTCTGGCCTTGGCTTTCCTAGACAGAATTGCTATATCTATTATTTGGTTTGGTGATAGCAATGCAGTTACCATGAGGTGGTTAGCATTAATGGTCAAATATCTTTTGGGATTTTTATGAAGACACTTGAAGATGCATAATGTTGTTCTTTGTCTTTGGTTCATAAAGAACTGATAGCCTGTATAGCTACAAGTTGTACTTCGTTCCTTTGGGGGATCTTTTCATTCATTGTTTGAGCGTGAGTCCACTTGCCAAATCTAACCATTCTACCTACTGCTAGCTATGATTTAGGTATCCTTGATTTCCTGTTGACCAATTATGCTCTTGGATTTGCCTAAATGTGTACTATAGATACCCTTTTAATTTCGATAAAGTAAGCACTCAACATTAGCTTGGTGTTGATTGATAGCTAAACACTTTGATGAACCTAGATCTTTCAGGTACTATCGTTATGCTGAAAGGATTCTGAAGAGGCTATTGTTTGGTTGCAGTGGGATAGCCTTTAATTTATTATATGCAAGGTGTGAGAATAAGAATGACTGCTTAACATTTACGGCTATTGACTACATCTAGTATTATAGGGTGTATTTGGTAGGGTGGAGGTACTTACATACAGGTCTAGTGTATCTTGTTTTTTTTTTTTTTGGGATAGATCTAGTGGGTCAGGTGTGTTTCAAGGATTTGTGTTTTGGGGTATTAAATTGCTGTAGGTACACGCAAGGGAAACGTAGTTCGAATGAGTTAGTGAACTTCTCGAATTTTTATTGTATTTGAACCTTTATTTGTTTTGACTTGCTTTGTGTTTGTTTAATTGCTTGAATGGCAAACATTAAAATCATCCTCTTGTTAATACAAACGAGATGGTTAAATGTATTAAGGTTTTAAAGTTTCGTGGTAATTGGAAGCACCCTTAGTGAGAATATTTTTTGTTTCTCCAAGTTGGACTTTAGCTGCAAAATCCAGCTAATTAATCTCTCTACTACTAACTCTAATGTAAATCTTCTTGAATTTCTGTTTTTGTAGTGTTCTCATGGGTCCACCCTTACGTGTATTATATCTAAGCTTTCAAGTTGGATGAGACAAGCTGACATTATTACCCTGGATATGCTTCTTTGTTCAATCAAGTTGTCAAGGAAAATCTTCCAAGTACTATTAGTGTGCCAAGCGGGCTATGAGAAGCACTTCATGTTCTCATGCCCTAGGTTTCCATTTTTAATAGTCAAGGTACGAGAATCGAAATTACTACATTTACATTTGTAAATGTGAATTATTACAGTTGACGCACCTTTAACAATATCTTGTGTAAATTGTCGATTGGAGGTAATCCATTTGCATGCATATTTAGTGTATCTTGCGTTCTACGTTTGTAGATACAGCCAGGGATTCCTTGTTGTTTGCTGAACTTGTGTAGCTGTGTTGCAATTAGTTGCACTCTTCCATCTTAAACTGTTGTAGGGCTATCGAGCGATGACATATTTAGAACAAACAAGCATAAAAATTGAACTCTTAGTGTTCTTGAAGCCACGCTTCATTGACACTTACACAGTGTTTGGTTAATTGCCTCAATAATATGCCCAACGGAAAAATATTCTACATGGTGTGATAACATATATCTGGAACACAAATCCAAAAGCCTATCTACTGAGAGTACTAATGTAACCAAGAAACACCGGTTTAATAGTAGCTATATATTTGGGTTTCTACTACTCCCTGTATATATCTCTATTGGGTTAGCAACTTGTAGATGATTACAGATTTTAAAAGTGGAAGTCAAATTTAGGACAGATATTAGGTTTTCTGTATACAACTGTCACTCCACTATTGTCTGTACGACATAAGGTGATATATAAAGTATATTATGGTATATCTTGTTCTTGTACAATATGTCCACTGTTATCAATAGATAACATTTTGTGTTGCATGTATGTACCCAATAGTATTGATGATAGTTTAGCCTAGAATTGTGTTCATATACACATGTTGCCTCTAGAGGTTTTAAGTTTAGTATTATCGACCAACTAATGTAGTACGAGAAGTTGCCCTCGTAACGTAAACCAAAGGAAATCTAAAGACCTTAAAATATGACTTTTTCATAACCATGTTTGCGTTACTATTTGTAATTCTTGGTGTGATGTAGAGCCTGCGTACAAAAGGGAAACGGGATCCATTAGGTAATCTCAATAGGCATGCTTTGGAAGGGAAACACTCTTCATATCCCTATAGTCGTTTTGTACCTATTCTGACAATAATCTGATCATTTATAATTATTCCGAACGGAACTCACTTGTGTTATAGTTGTTTTTAGGTGACCAATCGTTCAATTTATTGTTCTAGGCTTGTTACCTTAACATTTTAATCTAGCCCACTGGCATTTTTGTGATCTCGACTGAGAATTTGGTTCATATTTAAGACTCCAAACTTCTAGAGATAATTGAGATTACACTTACTATAGGAGTCATATTTTACATATTGCTGTCCATAAAAGCGCTGGTAGTAATTTGAATTAGGGTTGATTTTTGTTTCTTTGAGAGACTTGGTTTTTTTAATTGCAATACAAGGAGTTCAACGCGAGACACCACATCATGAGTCATTGAGTCATTAAGGTTTGATATTTTCAAACTCTCAAAGTCTTTCTTTGGAAAGACCAATCAAGGTGTAACATAGAATAAATTTGGATTATTAATTAGCAGCAAACTAATCATATCACTATTTTATGGCACTGCCTAGTTTGGTGTGTTGAACACAGACATAAGATTCCAACATGAGTGATCTGCTCGTTCGCAGCATAACTAATTAAAGGTAAACGAATCATATAACTATCCTACAGCATTGCAGGGTCTGTTTTATTGAACACATACATAAACTTGTAGCGCAATTCAAGTGCCCATTTACATAATAGCTGCTTATTTCCCTTATTCCCTAATATGTTGCTAGATATAGATGCGATAAGTTTAAGTTAACAAGAAAAAAGTGGTTACATGGGTTAAGTTAACATAACCACTGGTGTGACGGTTAGATGCGCTACAAAGGGTGGCCTCATAATCGAAATAAGTTTTTCTTCTTCTTCCCAAAAGCAATCGCAAGTGGAAGGTCGTCATCATTCGTGACAGGATTGCATGGTTCATTCAAAAAGAGCTGTCGACGACTTTTTCCACGTGGCTTTTCAACCTTTGAAGCCGAGCCACCAGCGGTTTCATCAAAGATATCTCTATTTTGTCTACGTGGCTTTTCAACTTTGAAGCTGAGCCACCGGTGGTTTCAGCAGAGATACCTCGGCTTTTCTTGTGTGGCTTCTCAACCTTTGAAGTTGAGTCATCGGCGGTTTCAACAGAGATATCTCTTTTAGTTTTGCTGGGTAGATCATACTCATGGTTGGAGTACAAACAATTTGGGAGCCTATACTTTGTATAGTTGTATGTCTTCACACGCACGACATATTCCATGCCTTGACAAAGTTTTTCAATTGCTTATGGAGATTGCTCACTCTATATTAAGATTCACAATTTAATAAGATTAGACACCAATATGTATGTATTTTAAGTACCATTTGTGTTGCATGTTACCTATTTTATGTTTTCCTTCATATATTCAGCTGTGATGCCAAACATCCTTTTAGCATCTTGCGGATACACAGTAGCAACGATGGACCCCGTTTTGTCTGATAATTCGATGTTCAATTTAAGGCTATCATAAATTTTATAGGGAATCATACAATTAGCATGTGGTACTCATGATATTATTGCTATTTATAAGCGTAAGAACTGACTTTGCTACCGACGACACATGTTCTTTGCAATGGTTGCACCAAAATGGACCATCACTCATAGCATTGGTGGCATTGTTGCATTTCGAGCATGTCAGGTACTAGAATCTTTGAGTTAGGTCAACAACCTTAGAAATTGCTTGAATCCAGTGGAATTCTTGCTGCAAGCATAGATGTAAGTAACCTTGACTTTTTCCGTAGGATTATATTAAATAATGTAAAAATCAACTCATAAAGCTATACCTTGTCAACCATGGTTGGAAGCTGATTAGCCTTTATGGGTTTTTTTTGGGTTTGGTGTCTCGTTTCGCACTGGTGTCACACTTATGCTCCATTCTGGCATTGGCAAATTGTGGATTGTCTTGGCATTAGCCATACTCCTGCAATAGTTGTTTTATTTGGTATAAGAGTTCATATTCTATAATGCCCGTGAGTAAACATTCTTACCAATTATATAGTTTTTCAGCTGCCGGAATTGGTGGATTGAAGCTAAACATAGAAGAACCTCTTGTTGTGAGCAGGTAACCTATCAACATAATGGTGCGTCTAATTCCCAGCATCTCCAAATTCCATAGATAAGGTTGACTCTTTTTCCTTTTTTGAAAAGTAGAATATATCGAGTACTTTGGAAGGTGCTAACTTTCATTCTTGTTCCCTGCATAATGGGGAATGACCCTTTAAGTGTACCCATTATTTTGCCCTCATGTTCTACAAATTGTTCCCACAGCACAAGTTTTGTTGGGACTTTGCTGCACATTTTATACATGGTTGCATGGTTTTAATATTGGGTCATTGTTGTTGGGAGCATGTAGTATTAGCTCTTGAAGTTAAATCGTAAAGACTAATATATTTATGATGATAATAGAATGCATGATACGGTATAGCTTGCATCAATGATAGTTATGTTCTATATGGTGTTGTCATCCTTTGTATTATGTTTAGGACCACATAACATATGTTACTTCAACAAGGTTGGTACTTAAATTCTTTTTGATTTTTGGAAGAGGTGCCATGATCTATGAGTATCTACAACGACATACCAAAGCCTCGAGTGTCGAGGACATATTCGCTCAAATTTTGAAGTTGCACAAATTGGTATTTGATGTGTCTAATGTTGTAGACAACATTTGGGATTTCTTCTATTGGTGTTCGGCTCGAGAGGGTCCATTGGAGAGGATTGTCCACAACCCGATAATCTGATGGGATCACCTTCACCTTTGCATTGCTTATCGAGTAACTATGGTATAATTGCAGGGTATCCTTCAGCACTTGTATATCAGCATTCCAAATAGTGCACATGTAGCATTTCCTAATTATTTAGAATTATAAATATTTAGGTGCTCTTTTTACACCTTAGTATCCTACAATTATACTAATCTCAGAATCAATGACTATAAGTTTCTGGTAAGCTTGATCCCCCGAAGTTACTCTGGGGTAACCTTTTTCTAGTACCATTGCCTACACCGTCCAGTTGGTCATTGCCTCTTTCACATTCATAATCATCCACAATTTGTCTGCCATATATAGTTCAGGGAACAATAGTAACCTACAATTAGAAAGATATAGTATGTATTTGGATGGTTTTACATTTAAGCAATTGAACATTACAACGATGGATTTAATTACTTCTTAAGCTGATGATGCTATAGACGTAAGTGGTAAGCCATAAGTTTATCTATACCAAACAGAAACATGGTCTACGGCTCTTATGTCTTATACAACCTAGAAACACTTGAAGGCAAACATTTGCTAATTAATAAGATTCCACTTACAGTAGCTAGGTTCAAATCCCTTTCTATTGGATTTGAATGTTCTTCACTCAGTATTTCACTATACACAATATTTTTAGCTGATGTTGGCTCTTTTTTTCCACTACAAGATGCATCCAATATTACTTTTATTTTGGATGTTGTTGTGGCATGGGAAAGAGCCACGTAGAGTTGTCCATGTGAAACACTAGTTGTTGCAAATTAACACCAACAGTATCTAGTGTTTGGCCTTGTGCTTTGTTTATTGTCATAACAAAACATAGCCTTAGTGGGAATTGACTCCTGGTGAATTGGATGGGATAGACCTTAACATCAGTTGGTTGCTATGAGATACGAGGTATAAATACAATATCTCCTTGGTGCTCGCCAACAGCAATTTGCACCATTATAACATGTTTATGCAATACCCGACATATTACCCTGATTCCGTTGCATAGTGCTTTAAAAGGATCCAAGTTCCGCAATATCATTACTGGGCAATTTTCTTTTAACACAAGCCGATGAGCTGGTAATCCTAGAGGACATACTGAATGCATGAAATCAACGTATAGTCCTTGGTCAGTAGAGTTAACTGTTTCATCAGTGCTAAGGTAGACATACTCTTGTCCTAAGAATTTATTAATCAGCAGCTCATTTGTTTGATCAATTGATCTTCATTTGTAGGTGCTAGTATTATAGATTGTGTCATAGGTATTGCATCAGCAGAATAGCATCCTAAATCCGAGAATACAAAATTTATAAGCTGTTCCATTGGTGTAGTCTTGGGGTCAGGAGTGATAATCATTAACAGAGGAATTGTTATTTCATCATTTGAATTGGATGGTTCTTCTCCGTTACCTACTCTTGATAGGTAACTGCTAAACACTGGATCGGTTTTGGCTCGCATGTTTTTTGTTAGCGTCATTTTTTTAAGGCAAAGCCATATCTGTGACCTCACCAAACTAGCATCTATACATTCCTCCCTCGTGCCCTTTGGTATGATTGGTAGTACCTGTCTGAAATTGCCACCAAGCACTACAACTTTACCACCAAACAATCTATCAACATATGTTATGTCTCTTAATAGATTATCTAGTGCTTCAATGCTCTGCCTTTTAGCCATTGATGCCTCATCCCATATAATCAAGGAAGTTGCTCTTAGTAATTTTGCTAAACTAGGATAGTTTGCCATCTTTGTCTAGAGGGATCTTAAAGTGTGAATGTGCAGTGCGTCCATTTGGCAAAATTGATGCAGCAACTTCAGAAGTAGCTATTGCAAGTGCAATACTCCTAGCAGATCTTATAGTAGCAAGTAAAGCACGATATAGGAAGGTCTTGCTTGTGCCACCAGGACCATCTATAAAGAAACAGGTGCCATTATTTTTTCTAACTGCTTGCATGATTTCGTTGTATGCTTTTAACTGGTCCGCATTAAGTTTGGAGATGCTTAATAGATCTATTTCTGACACATTTATATTTTGTTCTACCAAGATTTCTCTGCACATTAGATCATGCTCAGCTTTATTTTCCAACAAATCGTTAAGTCTGAAATCCTGCAAGGTCTTACCCATACTCTTTAAGGTCGACTTCACAAAACATAATAGGCATTGTCATGCCTCAAATGGGAGCATTTTTTGTCTCTTAACATAGTCTTCCGTCAAGGGCTCTTCAAATTTCAAGAAAAGCTCCTTTGATTTTAGAGCACCATAAAACAGAAGTATTGTACAAAATAATTGCCTGAGGGAATTAGACATTTGATAACCGCACACTTCTTCTAAACATTTTTCGTTTCCTTTGTCATCAATGAGCAATCCATGAGCAACCGCTACCTCTCTATATGTACCATATATTTTACCTGCTACTGTTCTTAAGTAAGAGAACGAGGTTGGGCATGGGATGTGATTCAATAATAATCTCAAATAGTACAAATCACTATGGGTTGGATTTACAGCTATGATACGACCAATTACATTCTTGTGCTAGCGTTCAGTCCAAAACCTTGTTTGCGTTGACCACACAAACGCCATTGGGAAATCTTTATATAGAAAATTCCCTTACTTAGCCTTCTCGTTGTGCTTATTCACGTAGAAGAGCTGTGTTAACATTGTTTTTGAGAAGAATTATGAGTCGGCTACGGTGTCCAAGTTTGTCGATTTCCTAAAACCTATAACTTGGCACTCTACTTAAAAGTTTTGTGTTCCTTCCTAAAAAGTTTCGATAGGAAAACGAGGCCTAGCCAAAAGTTAAACTTAACTATTTCATGTTTGCTGATAGCAAGACACTGGATAGAAGATCGAGCCACCTCTTTGATGACACCGGCTACCATAGTCTGTGTGGCCTCCTATTCCACAAGTATTGTTCCAGATGGTAATGTCTTAATCACAACTTCTGAGTTGCATGCATGGGGTGTTTGAGCGGGGGCCATGGTGTGAACCCTATCTTGACATGTATTTTCATACATATATTGGAAGCGACTTGGTTTTGGTGTTGATCTTTGTTTTGTTTTAGACCTTGAGCGTAATTGCTTACGACGTTCATTGCGGTTGTATTTGATAGTTTGGGGAAGGGCAGTATATGCATTTTGGCGTTCAGCGTACGCGTAGGCATTCATTGCGCCTATCCCTAGCTGTAGTGGCAAGATTGCTCTCTAAGTTGCTACATCGTTGTTTCTGCCTATTATTGGTATCGTGTAGATTATCACCGTGAGAAGTCTGAGGCCTCTTGTTTGCTAGCATGCTGGCTCACCACTCCAGGTATTGATAAGCTAATTTTTTTTGGTTACGTTCTATCAATTAGCAGGTTTTATTCACGCATGCAAAATTAGCTTTTAGCTAAGTCAAGATTAACTTTGCAGAACAGCTAAGTTGCTAATACATGACATGACAACCAAACGCACACACTCGTTCACTCCACCTAGCTCTAGCATATTGCTGACAATTGTTACCTATATTATAATGGAAAGGCTAATAGTTAGCCTAGTTAATATGAAGCTATAACAAATACATTATTCACAATTAATAGAACCACCAAGTATCTCTAATCTATGTCTATTTGATGCACAGCTAAGAACCAAGTTCTCTAATCTATGTCTATTTGATGCACAACTAAGAACCAAGTTCAAACATTTATCACAATTCAACTTAGGAATAAGGCAAAGAGTATTAACATACATACCTTAGAGACGCCTGTTAACCTTGCTCGAGAACAATATGTAGGAACTATGCCGCTATAGCTGCAACTTATCTCCAAAGCAAGACAAGGATGGTAGCAAGATTGAATCCAATCTATTTATAGCGCAGCGTTGTTTAACTCGTTTTGTTGCTTCCTTATGATTTTTGGACGGTCCCACAAGGTGAATTTATGGCAAAGCAATAATCTAAGATACTATTTTACTCCTAATACACATAATTTCCTTCTCCTTGGGCTTGGAATCTATGGCATATCAATAGTCAAGATACTATAGAAAGTGACATCATTTCCTAATCTTGTTAGGCCTCTTTATAGGCTGAGGTATCATACATTATAGCTGGGTTTTTGGCGTGTACTACTCAGTTACTATTGCCTTAGCACTGCTTTTAAGACTACACTCAGCTGACCCAACATTCGCGATTTAGTTGATTATTGATTCATCTAGAGATATGGGCAAAACTTTAAATCTTTATTTTGATCAAAGTTTTCGGTAGACGTCAATTTCTTACCAATATAAATCTATTTATTTTACCTATTTTCACATAAATTTCGTTATTTTTTCAGAATTTTGTTTTTTGTTTTTTTTTCCAATGCCTGCAGTTGAAATGAATCAATAATACAAGGAAATTGGCCATTTTAAAGATTTCTCATCAGATGGCGCTATTTCTCGTCAGTATTTACTTTTTATACTGACAGTAATAATTTGAAGACCAAAGAAGGCATTTCCCTCATACGCTATATATTAAATAGAAAACAGCATTTTACACTCCAATGTTGGTAGCTAGAAGGCCAAATAACGGAAGTACAATATCCAATGACCAACCAAAAAAAGTGCAAATTAGAATTGAATGACACTCGCCAGACAACTGAATTAATGCACTAAAGGAAAAACCTTCACCAGATTATGTCCTTCAGCAACCCCTAACTCATGCATATTCATTTTTCATAGTTCACTTCAAAAAGCACAAATCTATAAATCGTAGTTATCATTTATGTGCTGGAGCCTGGAGTAAAAGTTCTTTGAAGTGACTCAAAACTAAATTTCACATTTACAGCACAATATCTTGACGTTGTAGGTAGAATGTAGCTGAACTACATAGTCATCCCACATCTCATCACTTCTACAGTTCTTGTGTCAACATTTTCAAATTTGGTAGAATTTGTATCGTTACCCACTTCTCAGCATTTCCCGCCTGAGTTGTTGACCATCACCTGATCTCACACGGGGCCCTTAATTGATTGCAAAGTGACATTTTAAATGTCGCCCTCTCCACCAAAAAGTACAGATAAAAAAAAGCTTCAGCTTCAGCTTCTCAATTCTCGTTTCAATATCAGGGTCCAAAGTTCAGAATCTGTGAACAAATCTGGAGTCCATATAAGTAGTAACAAGAATGATAACCAAGAAGAATACAACTTACAAGGAAAGAATATCCCTAGCCTTTACTGTTACTTCAATGTTCAAAAGGCAAAGTCCATCAAAGTACAACGGAAATTTCGACTTTTCCATCTCCATATTATCTGGTGACGGGTAAGGATCCACACTGCACCAAGGCACATATCTCACTGGATCCTCAAGCTCCAATTTGAACTCTCCACTGTCCTGCAAATCAGAACCAAATCTTTAGCACACAAAACCCATGTTTGATTAAGCCGACCTATGTTAAAGAACAAAAACCACCATAGATATCTCCAGTCCTTAAAGCCATGTTTGATTCCAACTAAGGGTGAATGAATGTAAAACACTCGCTGAGTAATAACCAATGTAGGAAATGACTTTCAACATTCCCCTTTTATCCAAATGCACTCCTTTAACAAACCTTCCGTCAGATATCACAATTAACTTTAACTTCTTTTTTCCGCACATGAAACATTAATCTATATCGATAAAGAAAAGAAATGAAGTACATTTGCATAAAAAAGGGACTGTGAAAACAAATTCCCACCAATTGTCTTATGATCTTTAATTAGCTGTTCAATAGGTATGCAATGATTCCATCGATTGTGTCGTTCAAACACCAGAGATGTGATATTTGCAATCTAATCCTACACCAAATTCAGCCAATTAACGGGATCGCGAAAGACAAATTACATATACATGTCCATACGCATATCCATGCCAGTATGCATTACAGACAGACCTTTGAGTGGGAGTACTGAGCAGCAGGGTAGTTTCGAATGTACATCCGGTGGACGGAAGGGGGAGGACTGCACTCATTTTCTTGTACTTATTCACATGAAATGGTAATCATGTAATGTAGCTAAAGAATGCATCTAGATCAAATGGGACTGTTAAAATCAATTCCACCGCCCCCCCCCGCCCCCCCCCCACCCCCCCACCCCCCCAAACGTATTATGCTTTTTAATTGGTTGTTCAATAGAGTATTAATCATTCCATCAATTGCTTCATTCAAACGCCAGAGATGATAGCATTTGCAATCCAATACTACATCAAACGCAGCCAATCAAATGGCATCATGAAATGGTATCTCCATCCATATACGTCTATTACTACACCATATACATATTTTAAAAAAAAGACAGACCTTAAAGTAGTGGTACTGACTACTGAGCAGCAGGGTAGTCTTGGATGTACATCCGGTGGACGTTGGTGGGCGGAAGGAGGAGGAAATGCTTCTCCCCCATAACAACAGTGTACAGATTCTCGTGGTGATCCTTATGGAACGAGGTCACCGACAACTCATTCCAACAGCGTACAGATTTTCATAACGTACATATTCTCATAACAACAGAGTACACTAGGCTACCACCCTTGTTGGTCAGTCCATCATATGAAGAATATCACCATAGCTTTTACCACCCCACCAAATCTTTTACCGCCTCACCAACTGCTAGTAGAGCATAGTCAGGTTTCGTAGGAGGGCAAAGTTTGAAGAGGCGTTGATCTCACGACTCGAACCTTGAAACCTCGTGACCACCCAAACAACTTAGGAGTAAGCCTGGAATAACTAGGCTACCACTCTTGGTGGTCGGTTGATCTTTTCTTGCTTGATTCCAAGTCTCTTAAAAAGTGGATTTAGCAGTCCAATAAGCAGAGGAAAATTTTTGAATGCACCGGAACTTTAGTGCATACAAGTCATGGCTGTTGTAAGTTCGTAACACAATGGTAGGAAACGACTTTTTTTTACCAAATTAACACTGCAGAAAAATATTTGCTTCGTTAAGAAGTGCCCTGATCTCAATTTTCCTCAACGAAACCTATAATAATACAACTAGAATGATCAGTATCCAGGAGGCAGAATCCAATTAGTGAACCGGATTGCTACTGAACATTCTCTTTTTGTAAACTCAAACTTACATTGCGAGAGAAAGATGTTTTTCCATGACCTCGCGCAACATTTCAGCAACTCTCTAAAAAATTCAATGGGAAACTTTTCTGAGAACTAGACAAACGCCATGGTAGCACACAACAAATGGAATTGTTCTGAAATTAGCAGCTAATCATTTGTTAAGTAAAGTTGCAACCTTCCCCCAGGTCCACGCCCGCCAGTGGACCTGCAAGTTCCAATTATCAGTTCACATCTTCGTGGGTCCTTCCATTCACCAGGGTGTTCTAGTCTTGTCCCACAAACTTCGACTTCTCCCTTCCATCTTCCACCTCGGCTGAAGCCGCTTCTTGCAGCATAGGAAGGCATTTCCTTCCCTTATTTGTTTGCTCGCAAATGTCCACATGGGCGATGGCATGCTTTCTTTCTGCATATTTAGGTCAGCATCTTACAGCAGAGGAAACGTTTCCAGGACGAATTCTGTTAGGCAAAGGCCTTGCAATGAGACCATCGACCGCCCAACCCTGCTAGTACACTGTCCTTTTTGACATGGTTGAACTCCCTTAGAAAATAGTCCAGCGATATTTCCAGCTTCCCCCCTCGTCTGCAGTCATCAAACAAACTCCTTGTTTTGATCCCAGAAATTTTCTCTTGCCAATGCAGGTAGCTGACATGAAACATTGACTTGAGCATCTCTTGTGGCAAGGAGATTTCTTTGAATATTACCTGATCTAGTTCAAAACTCAACCCCAGAGCTCAATTCAAAATGGCAATAAGTAGTGAGTTTTGCTCTTCCTATCGTAGCTTACGAAAAAAGGTAAACAAATAACAAAAGGAAAAAGAAAAAAAAATGAATAATCGTCACCAACGTCGTCATGTTATAGTCATTTATTGGCTGATGCAAGGTCCCAAAAGTTTGAAATAACAAAATACACCTTTAACCTAAAGGTGTTTAATCTGTGAATTTTACAGGCCTCCTGATTTTGGACTATTTTTAATTGCCATCTTCACTCATTTTGACACTTTTACGAAACAGCTCAAAATCAACAAACGATAACAAAAAGATTGAGTTAAATACGTATTTGTCAACCACTGAATTCTTTAACTTTCGCAGGGAAAGTGTTTGGTCAATAATATTTCAGCATCTTCAGCTGGAAGAACAAAGTTGCAAATATCTAATGGCAAGAAACCCACCACATAAACTGCTTCTCGTTTGAGATTGACGACCAATAAAGTCACTATTGAGTTCCTTATTTCATAAACTGCTTCTCGTGTGATATCCAAGATTGGGAGACAAGGAGAAGATACTTATCAGGAGAACAGTAGAACCTTCAAAAAAAAAAAAAAATTGGCTATATTTCGGTCTGCCCAGTGTGATTGGTCTATAATCTTAGGATGCATATATTTTTTCCAGGACCAGAACTACTGGGGGGTCACCACAAGTCCGTAACTGTGATTTCAAGAAACACTTCAAATTAATTCCTATGCTCACCTACTCACTGGAAGGGGAGGAAAACTCAACTGTTTGGATGCGCTAGAACATCATAATCTATGAATCTACTGAATCTCTACCCATAAATCATGAAGACTTTAAGTACTTGTAAACGTCATCCTAAATGGGAAAACGCCATGAGCCCCCACCCAAAGAGGTACAACGAACACACAGACCATGGCAAAAAATTTCACAGTCTGAAGGTTAGATCTTCAGTCTACCATCCCAGCACCATAAATTAGCAAGAACAACACCGAATAATGGCTTTTGTGCATACAGATGCTCTGGACTATCAATGAAGGAAGCATGGTAATGTGCACATAAATTGAATTGGGTCTTTAGGCCTACCTCTCTGATGCCATTTGGATTTGATTTAAGGGCATGGTTCCATAGCAAAACAGGTATAGGGGGGCCACTGTTTAAGTGGTATTCTAAGAGAAGCCACTTTGTGCATATTGCCAAAGGTTAGGTCTGCCTCCAATCCTCCCCTGCCCATACCCCTCATTGCGGACGACATAGGTTCTGCTGTTGTTGTTGTAACACCGAATAAAGGCCTTTCAATAGATTTGGTAAAATGCATGAAATATGAACCCAAACAACGAAAAAATAACCAAGAAAAAGAAGAGAGACGACGACGACGACAACAGAACCCATGCAGTCCCCAATCATTGGGGGTATGGGCAGGAGAAGATTGGATCTCTCTTCTTGAGCATAAAAAGAGAGGAGAGAGATATCCAAGAAAACAAAAGAAAGACCGAATTGGGAACCAAGGTAGGGATGTACATACATAAAATCTTCCTTCATGCCCAGTCAAAATGTAGCTTTCATCTCTGAAGAGGTCAAACAATCCAAGTGCATCACTCTTGTTTGTAACCACATCAGAGAGTTTGGTCCCCAGCTGCAGCCAAGCCTCAATAGCAGCAGCAGCATCCTTGGCTTCTTCTGAAAGTACTGCCAACTGTGACTGGAAGAAACCAAAATGCATAACCATCTGCAGAAAAATGATTCCCTGCTTTTTCATCTTTGTAGGGGGAAGAAAGCAATTGGTACTTAGAAAAGCACCGGAATGCTATGGCTACTCGTGCTGTTCCACCGGAACCCCAATTCGTCGTTAGATCCCTAATCTGCAAAACAGACAAGGGGTGAGCGCACCTTTGCCTCTCGTGGCAAAGGCCCTCCGATGCCTAAGTTAGTATCACGTACTAGCAAAAAACCCTAAATCTCAATAGGAAGTATTGTATGAAAGCAATGTGTTGCGTACCTTTTACCTCTAGGTTTACCTCATATTTATAGATTCTTGGATACTTGTTGCCCAAGTATCCGTGTTGCCCTAGGTTTCCTATCTCGTATAGGAAACCAGAATATCGTGGATTCTCATTCCTTTATCTGTTCATTACCTTAGCCCATTTAGGACTCTTTTCCATAGCTGGCCGTACATCCCACTCTCGCTGGGTATCCTTTCTAGACCCTATATTCTCGGGATCTCTTTCTTTAACGGAATAACACTGCTTCTGGACCCTTCCAGAGCGTTCTTCCTTCTTTAGCACTTGATTAGAGTTCTTTCATTGTTCGGCTATCTCATTGCCGAACAGGTTTGCCTGGGCTAGCTACTTCACATATAACTAATCCTGCAATAACATTTAGACAAATGCCATTGTATATCTATATCTGTCGAACAGATATCTTGGACCAATGACTTCTCATGCCACTTGTCCATATCGCCGATCACCGCTCATGGTGGTTTTTATCATTGTATTCTTTCCATGATCCCTCATACCACGTGTTCGGCCGTTTAGTTGTACTTGTTCGGGAATACCTCCCTACAATTGCTCCCCAGCTTTCCTTGTTGCCGTTACTCGGGGGCTACAGGTAAAGCTAGAATTAGATCCAGAGCCGTGCTTCTCGAATCCCATGTAGACATAATACCCAAACCCATTGGTGTTTTGGCGGTTTAATCATCATTTCCTCGAAGTAGTGTTTCCACGTGGCACATTCCGTACGTCTTGTATTTAATTCTGACTGACGTTTCGGCCAAAACGGCGTCAGAACGGCATCCTTCGAAGCCTTCTTTCCGTTACTTTTCTTGTAACGGTGTGGGAGGAGACGTTTCGTCTCCGTTCCTTCCACTCTAAACCCCTAGAAAGGATACTTTTGGGTTTTCCACCTAAAACTTGAATCCTCTCTTTTTCTCTCTAAAATTAGGCAAAAATAACCCGCCTCACATCCGCCATCGCCGTCGTCTGCAAATTCGATTGCGTCCCAGGGAATCTTCACAGTATCTTTGTAAGATCCTCGTTCTTACTTCATTTTTTAGTCCATTCTGAGATCTCACAACCGCTAGTTTCTAGGGCTAGTTCATACCCTTTTCTGATTTCATAGCTTTCTTTTGAATACCTCTGTGGCGGATGACAATGAAAACCTTCCTAAACCCAGTAAGTTTAGGAAACTTTGTGAAACTCCTACTGCCATGGCAGCATTTAGGGCAGAATATAACGTCCCAGACAATGTGGGCCTCGAACTTGCCCCATTGGGAGCAGATAGGGACGGTGGCTCATGGGATAGAATGTGTATCCCTATTGTGGCCATTGTTGTCGAGGGTGGGGTTCGATTTCCCCTTCACCCACTTCTCCGCCAGATCCTGAATTGGTATCGTCTCACCCCCATGCAAGTTTCAACGAACGTATTTAGGCTTGTAATGGGCGTAATAGCTCTAAATAGAATTCTGGGGACCCAGTTAGGAATTTGGGATATTCAGTGGTGGTATAGCATCGTGCTAAACCTCGATTACAATACATATTACTTCAAGGTCAGAAGAGCAGAAAAGCATCTCGTGCTAAATTTGCCTGATTCCGCTCGCGACCACGAGATTGACTTCCTCTACGTTACCGGAGCATTCGAGCCAATAGGGGAAGATGGCCAGGTGGTGGGCCTCCATTGCCCCCATATTTGGGGCTACCCACATATGCTCCTGATTTTATTTGCTCTACTCATAATTTCTTTCCACTGTTTTCCTCTGTTTTGTATTTAAAGCATACCTGTGCTTTAATCTGCAGCGGATAACGCCAACAAACATCCCAAGCGAGAGCCAAGTTACGTCCGAACAGCGGATATTAACAGGATCCTGAAATATACAGGTGAGCCCGGTACCTTAACAGCTGGTCGGGGTCGCAACGCGGACGTTCTATTAGGATACGATCCTGCGTACAGAGGGGTTATTGACAGAAGACTCGCCAACCCAAGTACTAGTGCTACCTCAACTTCGATTGCTCCCCAACCACGGAGTTCGAGATCCCGTGCTGGAGTTACTGTTGCCGGGCAACCAGGTGAAGTACCCGTCTCCGAGGGCATCCTACTGCCTCGCTTAATCCTTAGAAGGTCCTCCCAACGTCAAGCCGTCTCTCAACGACAACCCGAACAATCAGCCGTTGATCTTGATACCAGTCAATCATCGTCATCCGGTTATTCCCCGTCTCTGCCAAATTCAGGTACAATGTCCCATCAACCCATAAACCTTAGCTCTCTCCTAACCGTTTCTGCCCGAGCACGGGGCTCTGGGAGGGCAGCGTCAACTGGGCATGCCCCTCCCCACCCCGCCGTACCAGGGGTGGCTCTACCTGGTCTTCCCCTCGAGGGTCCGATACTGTTCATGAAGCTAGTGATGCTCATCGGGACAAACGTCCTAGAGCAGAAGACTCCGGTGATGCTGCCGGACAAGCCGCAGCTTCGATTCCTGCCCCCCTATCGCCGAGTACCCAAGCATTACCTCAAACTTGGGCCCCTCAATTCACCAGGGGTGATCGGTCCGTTCATGTTGGGGATAGTGCAAGTTCCTCTGAAACTGCACTAGCACTTGCCCAAGGCCTTCTACTGCCTGTCAATAAGCAGAAGGAGTCTGGATCTCCACCTGATCGGCTCATCTCCACTGGTCTCGTCAGTGGGATAAAGGTAAAGTATTATCATTACTTTATGCACGCTCCATGTTCCCCTTGTTCACTATTATAGTATTGTCACTATTCTTGGACATCTCTCAGTTCATTTAAAAGATGATTACACTGGGTGAGAAGTTCTAAGACGCAGATGCTGAGAGGATCAGGTTGTTGAACGACAACACTAGGCTGCTCTGTACAATCTCAAGACTAGAGAGAGAAAGAGACAAAGCCAAGGCTGATTTTGAAGAGGCGAAAGAAAAACTCGGAACAGCTGAAGACAGCTTCAACCAGGCTTTGTCAGAAATGGACAGGACCAAACAAGCTGCTTATGAAGAAGGTTACCAGAAGGGGTTCGATGCTGCTACAGCCAGCTATGTGGAGCAGATGCCAGCCATACAAGACCAAATCTGGGTCGCCAGGTGGGAGGCCTATTTGACAAAGGTTGGCACTGCCGAAGACTCAGTCCTCTGGGTGGAGAATGACCTTCCGAGCAGGCGTTCTGCAGCCTCTCAAGAACACGAGGAGACCCTAGAGGATGACGTTGAGCGGCAGATTGAAAAGTTTGCTGATGCAGGAGAGGATACGCCAATTAACTCTCACCCTGTGCAATCACCTGTTCGAGACTCAACCATCGAGCCCATTAACCTGGAAGAGAATGCAACTGAAGGTGATACTACCACAAGAGTCAGTGGAGAGGTCCCAAATGAAACGCATTCAGAGGTCCAGAACTTGGATTGATTTGGTAAGGTTGCATAAAATACTTTTTAAAACATTTTGGCCGGTCCTTTGTGACCGTGATATTCGGGCCTTACGTGGCACCAGTACTTTCTATACTTTTGATAACACAGGTATTCGGCCCCTTGCGGCATAACTATACATTTTGCTCGGCTTCCTCATGTGTTTGCATGTGTTCGGATGCAAACAGATTATCCAAACAAAATTTTTTGATGATTGACCCTTTAAACATATGCTCGTTATGTTTATTTAGCCTAGTGTTTCGTCCTCAGTAATCCTGCACATCTAAGTTTCTCGTACTTAGATGATGTTTAAGTTGCTCGTACTCTTAAATAAATTGTAAGTTTTGCGTACTTATACAATCCTCAGTTTCTCGTACTTGTATGTACTGCAAGTGTTCAAGCATGTTTTCGTATGCAAACCAAGTTTTTTCGTACTTGTATGTATCTAAGTTTCTCGTATTTAAATATTTCTAAGTTCCTCAATCATACAAGTGTTTCATACGTGTATTTGCTAAGTTTCACGTACTTTATTTAAGTTTCTCGTACTTAAATATTTCTAAGTTTCTCGTACTTGAAATGAATTGCAAACCATACAAGTGTTTCATACTTGTACTCGCTAAGTTTCACGTACTCAACAGTTTTAAGTTTCTCGTACTTAATGTATAGGTGCCTGTTCCCTGCTCCCCAATACGAATGGGGGAAACCAAGCCCGTAGTTCGTATTCTTAGGACAAATACCAAGAACGCAATATTATACTGCAAAAAGTGATTTTATTCATAATCTTTGAAACTCAAGAGGGCGTTATTCGTACCCCTTGCAACTAACAAGTAATAAAAACATAAGAGTTTTACTCGTAACTCCCACACAATCACGATATGTAGCCCTAAAAGACTGGAGGCCTTTAAATAAAAAACTTCCTTAAATTATGGACATTCCAAGGCCTTGGTACTGGGTTTCCTTCTAAATCTGTCAATCTGTAAGCCCATATGCCCACAACCTCGGTCACTCGATACGGGCCTTCCCAATTGGCCCTTAACTTGCCCTCGTTGGCCACCTTGGTGTTACCGAGCACCTTTCGAAGTACAAGGTCTTCAACATCAAACTCTCGTGGGTGGACATTTTTGTTGTAGCTTTTCATCAGCTGCTCCTGATATGAGGCTAAATGAACTAGAGCCCTTTCCCTCCTTTCCTCGACAAGGTCAAGCTCAATCTCAAGCGCCCTGTCATTGCCCCCACTTTCAACCAATGCAGTTCTATTCGTTGGAAGGCCAACTTCTAGGGGTATAACTGCCTCTGTACCATATGCTAATGAATAGGGGGTCTCTCCCGTAGATCTCCTAGGCGTCGTTCGATGCGCCCATAGTACCAATGGTAATTCATCTGACCACTTTCCCTTTGCTTTATCCAATCTTTTCTTGATCCCGTCAAGAATGGTTTTGTTAGAAGCTTCTGCCTGCCCGTTACTCTGAGGGTAGGCTGGGGTTGAGTAGTAATTTCGTATCCTGTATTGGGCACAAAAAGCTTTAAACTTTTTCTGAAACTGGGACCCATTGTCTGTAATCAATGAATAAGGGACCCCAAATCGAGTAATAATACTTTTCCATATGCACCTTTCTATCATAGGTTCAGTGATCTTAGCCAATGGTTCTGCCTCAATCCACTTAGTGAAACAATCCGTTGCCACCAACAGAAATTTCCTATTGCCAGTTGCTTTGTGGAGTGGACCCACGATGTCCATTCCCCATTGGGAAAATGGCCAAGGACTTGTCAATGGCACCAAGTCTTCTGCTGGTGTTCGAATCATTGGTGAGAATTTCTGACACTTTTCACAGATTTTCACATAAACCTTGGCATCTTCTTGCATGTGTGGCCACCAATAACCTTGGGTAATTGCTCGGTGGGCTATGGATCTGCCCCCAGCATGGCTTCCACAGGTTCCCTCATGAATTTCGTGTATGAATTTTTGCACCATCTCAGGATGCACACAAAGCAAATAGGGACCTGTAAAAGACTTTCTTTACAGTTTTCCCTCTGGGGACAGCTAAAACCTAGCAGATTTGGTCCTTATCTTGTGAGCCTCCTTTTTGTCAGAAGGGAGTATTTTGTCTCGTAAAAACTCCACGATTGGGTCCATCCAACTTGGTCCTTAGTTCACGTCCAAGACCAACTCCATACTTCTCCCAATGCTTGGCTCACTCAGATACTCTATTGCCACCTTCCTTTTAAACTCAGTTGGTACAGCTGCAGCCAACCAAGCTAATGAATCTGCGTGAGCATTCTGTCCAGAACTTATCCGTTCAATATATACCCTTTCGAAGGTATCACGCAGATCTTTGGCTGCTTGCACATAGGCCACCATCTTTTTACTTCGGATTTAGTATTCCCCGGACAGTTGATTGACCACGAGTTGTGAATCACAATATACCCTAACCCGTTTTACTTTCAATGTTCGTGCACTCCTCAATCTAGCTAGGAGTGCCTCATACTTCGCCACATTATTTGATGCACTGAAACCTAGCCAAACAGACAGCTCTAACATCACTCCATCAGGGGGAAAGAGGACAATCCCAATCCCTGACCCTGTGTTACATGCTAATCCGTCAACAAACAGCTTCCATTCCAGGGGATTCTGTTCGGCTGGGGCCTGGTTCTTCTTTGCTGGTGGCCCTGTTACCTGCTCCTTTTTTGTAGGAGGCAAAGGTGCTACTGCAGGCGAGAAAATTGCCACAAAATCAGCCAACACTTGGCCTTTGATTGACGTGCGCGGCTGATAATCAATATCGTATTGGCTTAACTCGACGGACCAAGTTGAGATTCTTCCCGATAAGTCTGTTTTTCGTAGCAGCGATTTCAATGGGAACTCAGTATAGACTACAACTCTATAGCTCTGGAAATAATGTGGCAGTTTTCTAGTTGTTGTTCTTAATGCCAGGACTAATTTCTCGAGGGGCAGATATCTCGTTTCTGCATCTAGCAACGTTTAGCTCACATAATAGACAGGGATTTGCTCGGATCCTTTATCCCTTAACAGGACCGCACTCACAGCATGTTCAGAAACAGCTAAATACAAAACTAGAGACTCACCTGGTCCTGGAGTCGATAAAAGTGGGGCCTCGGCCAAATACTTCTTTAGGTCCTGGAATGCTTGCTCGCACTCTGCTCCCCATTCAAATCCTTCCCTTTTTTTTAGCAACTGAAAAAAGGGTCTGCACTTATCACTTAATCTGCTGATAAATCTGTTGAGTGCTGTAGCCATTCCAGTCAATCTCTGGACTTCCTTTGTGGTTTTGGGACTTTGTAAATTCTGTAGGGTCGTTATTTGGTCAGGGTTTGCCTCAATCCCTCTCATGGTTACAAGGTGACCCAAGAACTTTCCAGATCACACTCCAAACGCACATTTCGAGGTGTTGAGTTTTAGTTTGTACTTCCTTAGGATTTCAAAGGCCTCCTTTAAATCTGCTATGTGTCCTTGGCGAGTCTTACTTTTCACCACCATATCATCAATGTAAACCTCCATGGTCTTACCAAGGAGCTTTTTGAACATGATGGTTGCCAGTCTTTGGTATGTTGCCCCTGCGTTCCGCATTCCAAAGGGCATGACACTATAACAGTACAACCCTCGTGGTGTAATGAAAGAAGTTTTGTCCTAATCAGGCCCAAACATAACAATTTGATGATATCCTCGATATGCGTCGAGAAAGCTCATCCGCTCATATCCAGCAGTGGCATCTACTAACTGGTCAATTTTGGGAAGAGGAAAGCTATCTTTTGGGCATGCTTTGTTTAAGTCTGTGAAATCTACACAGACACGCCATTTTCCATTCTTCTTTTTCACTACCACTGTGTTGGATAACCATTCTGGAAAATAAACCTCTCGTATTGCCTTGGCCTACAAACGATCTACCTCTTCGATAACAGCGTCAACATGCTGCACGGCTGCCCTTCTCTTCCTCTGAATGACTGGCTTATGTCGTGGATCAACGTTCAAATGGTGGCAGATGACATCTGCATCCACCCCGGGCATTACCTCTGGTATCCAGGCAAATACGTCAATGTATCTCTTTAGGAAACTTACCAATTCAGCCTCTTCCTCAGCCGGTAGTGATTCCCCAATGAGGAAATACCTTTCTGGATCAGTCTCGTTGATCTGTATTTTCTTCAAACCCTTAATTACCCTCTCTGTTGGGTCCTTTCCGACGTCCTCGATAGTCGGTTGATCCGGGACTTCCACCGTATGGACATGGTGGGCATTCTGGATTCTCTTTACGATGGACACCAAGCACTGTTGAGCTACCTTCTGGTTACCCTTGATCTTTTCAATCCCATTGGATCCCGGGAACTTTACCATTTGATGGAAGGTGGAAGAGACTGTCCTCATCTTGTGTAACCATGTTCTCCCTATAATCACATTGTAGGAGGATGGCACATCCACCACCAGGAAGTCAGTTTGTAGTACCACTGTCTCAACCCGTACAGGCAAAGTTACCTTTCCTAATGGCCAAACTGCTCCTGCCCCGAATCCGACCAAGGGGGTTACTGACTGTACCAAATCTGTTTGAGTCAGTCCCAACTTCTTGAATGCATCGTAATATAGCACCTCGGTGCAACTTCTTGAATCCACCAGGATTCTTTCCATGTCATATTCCCCAACTCGTAGGGTTATGACTAAAGCATCATTGTGAGGTACTTGGACTCCTCCCAGATCCTTATCCGTGAAAACTATGCCCTCGTTGCATGTTTCTTCGTCACGCCCTCTCTTCTTTCCTAGCTGCATTACGTGTTTGTCATGTTTGATCTGTCTTTGGAGTAATCTCACTTCGTTCCTCGTATAAGGCTCGGCCAATCCATGTATCATATGGATTATGCCTTTTGGATTATGCTCGTAATCCAATTCCATTGCCTTTTCTTTATCCTTGGGATCTTATTGGATGAATTCTATGAGATAGCCCCGTGAGACCAAATCGTCAAGGTGCCTTTTAAACATCTCACAATCCTCAGTCATATGGCCCGAATCCTTATGGTAGCTGCAGTGCTGATTCGTAGCACGTTTCGTATTTTTATCTCCACCTAGACTTGGGGGCCATTTGAAGTAAGGCTGATTCTTTATTCGATAAAGAATCCTATAGATGGGCTCTTTCCAAACCGTGGTAATAGAAAAAGAAAGATTTGGGATCAGGTGGTTGTTTGTACGGCTCTCTCTTAGCCTGCCCATAGTCTTTCCTTTCTCGATAGGTTTTGGGCTCTGGCTTATCTGCTTTTTTTGTAGGACCTTTGACTTGCTTGGCAACTACTTTGTCGTCTTCCCGTAGTATGTCATCCTCGTTCCTGGCATGCTGCTCGATCCGTTCCATTAACTTTGCTAGTGTTCCCACTGGACTCATGTTCAAAGATTTACGCAATTCTCCCCGAACAGGCAACCCGGTTTTGAAAGTGGCTATCACGTACTCCTCACTGCAACCTTCGATCTCATTGAAAGTCTCCCAATATTTCTTTGCATAACTCCTGATCGGCTCGTCCTCGCCTTGTTTCATAAAGGAAAGGCTCTCAAAAGTTTTTGGAGCTCTTCTGCTCGTTAAGAACCGAGCAGTGAATTCTTTAGCCAACTGCACCCATGTTCGGATGGAGCGTGGTCTCAACTTATGGAACTAAGACAAAGCTACCTTCCCCAAACTCGATGGGAACATCTTGCACATAATTGCATCGTCGCCTTCATGCATAAACATTGCCTGCTGGTAATGCTGTATGTGGGCCATGGGATCAGCATCTGTCTCGTAGATGATGAATGTTCCGTGTTTCACTCTGCTCGGCAACCTAGCCTCCTGTAACTTTCTTGTAAAAGGGGAGGATGCAATATTCCTCAGTGCCTTTCGTGCTGCTTCTCGTGCAGTCATGGTTTCATCTTCTAGTCTCTTTGTTTTGTTGGGTCTAGTCCTTTCCCAATCGGAATCAGGTCTCTCGTACCTGTCCCTATGATGTTTCCTAGTCCCACTCTCCTCAGGGGTAGAACTTCGGCCCCTGCTTCTCCTCCTTCTTGAAGAAGCCCTCCTTCGTTCCGGTGTTCGGCTTTTGCTCCTGCTCCTCTCTTTTCGTGGAGAAGCTTTGTGTCGCCTTGGGGTTGGACTTCTGCTTCTGCTCCTTCTTCCTCGTGAAGGGGCTTTTCTGTTTTTTACCATTACATACCCGTTGCCCCTGGAATTTCTTCGAGATAGTCCGGAATCCTCCGGGTGTTCCCTGATTCCCTCTAGCTCCCTGATCTCATGCTCTCGTTTTTTAATCAGACGAGCATACTCCTCGATTTCTTGCCTCTTTTTATCGAGGACATCTTCGCTATGGTGCACACTCCTGGAGTGTGCGACTGATTCATCCTTTCGGTGGGATTTACTCCTTCTCGTGGATCTCGAAGCCGTCCTTCCCTCTCTGTTTTTAGAGTTGTCATGAACAGTAAGGGAGCGGCTCTTACTCGTGGTCCTCCTATGTCCGCCTTTGGGCTTTTTCAGAGCCCTAGGCGGAGATTTATCTCCACCTCCATCTAGCAGATTTTTCGGATCGTGTGGTGTTGCTGGATCTATTTCCACCATAGTCGTTTTTCAAAGGGAAATCGTTCGTTTCCCACAGACGGTGCCAATTGTAGGGGGAAGAAAGCAATTGGTATTTAGAAAAGCACCGGAATGCTACGGCTACTCGTGCTGTTCCACCGGAACCCTAATTCGTCGTTAGATCCCTAATTTGCAAAACAGACAATGGGTGAGTGCACCTTTGCCTCTCGTGGCAAAGGCCCTTCGATGCCTAAGTTAGTATCACGTACTAGCAAAAAACCCTAAATCTCAATAGGAAGTATTGTATGAAAGCAATGTGTTGCGTACCTTTTACCTCTAGGTTTACCTCATATTTATAGATTCTTGGATACTTGTTGCCCAAGTATCCGTGTTGCCCTAGGTTTCCTACCTCGTATAGGAAACCAGAATATCGTGGATTCTCATTCCTTTATCTGTTCATTACCTTAGTCCAGGACTCTTTTCCATAGCTGGCCGTACATTCCACTCTCACTGGGTATCCTTTCTAGACCCTATATTCTCGGGATCTCTTTCTTTAACAGAATAACACTACTTCTGGACCCTTCCAGAGCGTTCTTCCTTCTTTCCTTGTTCGGCTATCTCATTGCCGAACAGGTTTGCCTGGGCTAGCTACTTCACATGTAACTAGTCCTGCAATAACATTTAGACAAATGCCATTGTATATCTATATCAGTCGAACAGATATCTTGGACCAATGACTTCTCATGCCACTTGTCCATATCGCCGATCACCGCTCATGGTGGTTCTTATCATTGTATTCTTTCCATGATCCCTCATACCACGTGTTCGGCCGTTTAGTTGTACTTGTTCGGGAATACTCCCTACAATCTTCATTCAAGATGAACGAATCAAAGCCTGAAATTTCAATCAAGAAAACATGTTCCAGACTGTCTATAATAATTCAAAACTACTCTCACATTGCCGACTCCCAAACAGTAATTTTATACCAACGTATTATCAAGTTGCAAAGACAATACTACACTGCATATTATCATGGCATGTAATCCTCCTTTGAAAAAATACTACATATCAAAATGATACCATTCAACATTTATTGTCTTCCACATTTAAGTTTTGTGTTTTCCTTAACTTTTCCTTTCCTGGTAAACAGTGAGGTACCATTTGTAAATACCGAGTTGTAAAGGTCCGTCAAAAGAAATCGATACGAAACTAAAAAAGCAATTCCAAGAAAAGAAATATCATGAAGTCAAGCCAATCATTTCAGAATTCAACTCCATCCCTTAAGCAAAGAGTGGGATTGAATTATTGAATATAAGAAGTTCTACACAGGGAATAAAAATCAGCACAAAAAAGCGACTGAATTTGAGTACAAGTGTGATAAGGGACTGGATAACCAAGAAAGCATTCTTCGTTTGATGCCCAAGGAGAATTAGTTGAAGTTTCAAATCTCAAGAGTGGATGGCTGAGATTTAAAATAGTACAGAAGCAAAAGGGAAAAATGACTAAAGACATCATTAAATGTTTGAGCAAATGGGAGGCTAATGCGCACTATCAGTCCCAGGGAGTGAAATGCAGTAGCGGTACAACAGACTGTATAGAACGCAGAAAAAATTGAGTCTCTAAAATCAAACAAGTTATTCAGACTGACAATGGACACACTCCAAGTTTTAACCATACAATCCATTGCAGCAAGTCAGCAATACTATGCAGTATGCAGGGTTTATTTTCTGACACTCGGTTGTAATAGAAAGACCCCAAGTGTGCCATCATAGGAACAATTAGCTATAACTTCAAATTACACTTCTCAGCACTATTTGAAGAAAGGCAACTTATCGCATGAAGAAAGGCAACTTACTTTGTGTGCAGGACTCAGGTTAAGAAGTGATACAGCTGGAAAAAGTGGTTCCTGGTCATTAACGTCTTTAAATGAAAGAACTAGTCCACTATGCAAGTATTCACAGAAGACCAAACCTGTAGAAAGAAATTAAAAGGCATGTCTATAATTAAGTGTAAGATAATTATTCCATTCCGAAGTATCACATCAATTTGTTTAGAAAACTGAACTGACATTCAAAAGTACTCCTCCTTACGTTAACCCCCAAACTTGCTCTGAACACTTTTCTCATAACAGTAGGACACAACTACAAATGCCAGAAATCTACAGCGGCAGATAATAGGGATTTTAGGAGGATCAACCTCATGGGTATAATGGTGAGGGTAATAAGGATAAGAAAGGACAAGAACAGATTCCGACGATTTGTTTAAGCAGTTCAACTAGCGGTTTCAGAACAACATTTTTACACTTTTATGTTCAAGGAGAAAAGAAATACAACAGGACTTTGCTGTGTTCTTGGATGACAAAGTTTACAGCGTATGTACAAAATGTGTAAATGATTGGTGTCTAACTTAGGGTACCATCTCAAAACGAAAGACCTGGATCCGGTAACATATCTTCCAGGCGTGAAAGTTACCATGCATTTGGAACGTACACTAGTTTTGTGAAGTATGTTGCAGATCTACCAAGAGTCCGTTTGATTAGAGTGAAATGGTAGAGAATGCAAGAAAAAGACACAAGTGAAACTTTTCCCGCATTTGATTAGCCTGAAAATAGTAGAAAGTACTAGAAAGTTAATTTTCTTGTGCAACCCATATGATGAGCATGGTTACATAGCTTTCACTTTCTTGCTAAAAAAACACAAGAAAATTTTGATATCACAATTCACAAGTGCCATACAATCAGAATATTTACAACCAAACAAGAAGAATTGAAAGGTTCCAACTTTGATATTTGTAAGGACAAAAAAAAGAATTGCAAACATCTTTAGTATATAAGTACATTTTGGATATACCTCGATTTTGTATTACATATTTAGAAACAAAAGCCAGCCAAGTCTGTGTCATCCTTCACCCTCTGCAGTCATTTGCATCACCGTGTGGTGTCTCTTACAGTCGATCTCCTCCACTGGCAGAACCTCAATGTTACAATGGTCGGACAGTTGTTGCACACCTGGCAAATCCCAGCTAATCAAACAAGGGATACACACAACTCCCTAACCCATTCATCTTCCTTGAAGTAATTAATACTCCTTCCGTTCCAAATTGATGGTCTGGTTTGGTCTCCAATGCAATTTTTAAATTGTTAATGTCTTTCAATCTACAATGAATTTTGTGTTCAATGTGTATCTTATATGATAGGTCTCAATTAGTTCTATTATACAAAGTTTTTAAAATAGATTTTATATTATAGGTCTCAATTAGTTCTATTATACAAAGTTTTTAAAATCTTTAAAGACATTGTAGATTGAAAAGATATTAACAATTTACAATTTGCATTGGAGACCGAACTGGACCATCAATTTGGAACGGAGGGAGTAGCATATTTGTTGCATTGATAGACACACTCCTCGTACTCATTTGCAATCTGCACGTACAATTTTTCTTAAGAAAATATGAGATGCAATTTAAATAAGTCTGCAAGGACCCAAACTGGTCTCAGAAGTATTGGACATGCACAGAAACTTGTTTCTGTGCATCAGGGTACACGAACTGTTAGCGGTAATCCATAAGATGAAACAGTGACCATTATTGCAGAGTATACTGCAACTAAGAACCCTACTACCAACTAATACCATTTGGCTTACCCATTTCAGAAACATAAATTCATTCCCATCAAGTAGTAAACAGTCACTGAAACATAGTAAGGTATTACTGAGCGCATATTAACACTCAACATCCCAAGGAACATAAGCTCAGACTTGTGCTGTACAAGCATGAATAAGTGCATCCTCGACAAACTAGAAGGAAATGAGTATAAGATGTACACTGAGACACCAATCACTTCAACTAAAAATGAAACTCCAGAACGTGTCCTGTCCTCTACTGTGGAAGTGTAGGGACTTCAGGGAAGTGAAATTCTAGATGTGTCCGCACAAAGAATCGGCCTAAATAGCAAGCTTTTTATACAACATTCTACGGTTACTTTTTTGTTTCCCAAGACTTACAGTTACTGTTACACATATGGATGTAGGAAATTATGTAAGCTCATTAGGTTGGGTCAAACTATACTCTAAAAGTTGGTATGGAAGGAATGATTTGGTATTAGTTGAAGTATAATACCCTATTTCTGAAGCTCTTATTGCGCTAATTTTCCACATGATAGTAGATTTGGTTGTTTACTGGGCAACAGCCTGAATCCTCAGTCTCTTGAAAAACCAGGAAAATCGTTGGCTGCATTTGCGTGAAGACCATCTCTGCCATGGTAAGTGCCAAGGTAGATTTTAATCAAGTGGCTATAACAGAGGCCGGGATTTCACTAGGATATAGAAGCTTGGATTTCCATTTGTTTCTCACTGGCAAAAAGACTAATTTAGAAAATGTTCAATACATGGATGCACAGATAGTTTTCATGTATAACAAGTTCTCTTATAACTAGATTTCTGATGAAACTAACACAAGACTAGAGGACGGTACCCCACCTTGATGTACACGTTACCAAAAATATGAACTCAATCAAGGATGGCTGCGCCGCAAAAAAATTGCTTGGGGAAAGCATTCCTTTTCAATTTTGTCAGGGCAAACATAGCTTTTAAATTTGGTCTGAATGCCCACCCTGCCTTACAACCTTTGAATAGTCTCACCCCATGTTAACTAGAAGGGTATTTATGCAACAATACTTGGTGTCACATGCTTCCAAGTCACGCTACAACCAAAACAGCTTGAGGTCACTGCTCTCTAGGCATATCATTGGAGGGCAGTCAAAGAATATAAAGAACAGAATAGTTGCGAAATTTTTCATGTATATAAAATGATTCAAGAAAGATGATAACTGAATATGGCAGATCTTACCTTTAAAACATATTCAACAAAATAAAGAGTTCCTATATCTTGAATCTCACCATAGTCATACAAGATGATCAATCAGGGCCTTCGATAAAATAAATTTATGTCTCTGCTTTAGGGCTTTAATAAAGTGTAAGAGTATTCTGCAATTAAGTACCCAAAGTGCTGAAACCATAAGGGCCTAAAGATCCCGACTGTATGGTAAATTCAAATGGAATGTATTGTCTGCATCTTCCCATCACTCAATCTTGCAAGGTTTAGATTTAGGAAACAATGCAGTAATGCCTAGAAACATAATCAGCCTTGTATACTACGAATCAGAACCATAAATGAGTAGAGGCCATTAAATAAAACATTTACGAGAGAGATAGCAACACATTGGATTAGAATAATCGTACATATGTAAACTCCAACACTTGTATAACATACTGCAAACACGTCAATACTAACAGAAATTGGAACTGATTGTAAGCCAATCAATGGGAAGTCACAGCAAGTCTGCGAACAAAGTTTCTATGTTATTTTTTCATATCGGGTCATGGATCAAAGTGTGGGATACTGGGCTCCAACTGAAGAAGTATTGAGCTTGAATCAGACAATTTGTCCTTCGTTTGGTGTATTCCACCATTAACAGATACCAGACTTTCGTGGTAAACAAGAGCTTGATATCAAATAAAATGCTCTTTAGGTCCAAGATATCTGAGTTCTCGAGTACATAGATTGTACAAGACCAGCTGAAAAACCCAACCCAGAATAAGCTTGAGGAAAACAAGCTTGCCGTTCTTCCAAAACCCCTGTTGGAAAGCTCTACAAGGAATCGGTCCAACACTAAAATGTTTGATCCAACTGCCCTCCTCCTCCATCACCCAGATGTCACAACAGTCGTCAATTCCACTCTCAGGGAAACCTTTGAATTGATACAGAGCAATACGGTCAGCATTGTATGGTTTTACGTCACATTTATCAACCCCTGATGGAAGAATAAAAGGAACAGATATCACTCGGAAAACCTCATTGCCCATGTCAAATGCAAGGACCCCAGTACCAGCCCACCAGTAATAAACTCCATCTGAGTATGCTCCGATCCCAAAACAACGCCGCAAACATTCAGGCGACAGATAACTGTTGAGATGTCTCCAAGTATTAGTACTTGGGGAGTACACATGAACACATACATCATCAACCATTGGCATGTCTTTAACCCAATAAACAATTTCACGAATGAGAAACAGGGAAATTGATTTACACACTCTATTTTTAATGCAGAACACTCCTTTTTTTTTTTGCCCTTTAGCAGATGAATTTACCAAAAAGTCCCTGAAACAATACACTTTTCATAAATTGTAGGGACTGTTTGGTAAATTCAAGTACTAAAGGACAAAAAAGAGTATGTGTGCATCAAAAAGGGGTGTGTGTAAATCAATTTTCAAAGGAAATGATCATTCTTGTCTAAAGTAAATGACATTATCACCCTTCGGTTTACAAATACTATGCATGCCGATTGTGTGCACATGCGTGTGGGGGTGTGTGCGGATACTGAAATAAAAATGATTCAAAGTGTTCGTTAATTTTAAAATTATAATTGGATAACTATGCGTACTTGATCAAGTTATTTAAATTTTCTTCAAAAATCATTAGGAATTCATAATGAAAAATCGAAAGATTGGAGTAAGCACTCATATGTATTTTGATTGAGCTGTTTTTCCTTGAGCCCCTCAAAAAATTATTCTAAAACTACTACTCCCTCCATCCCATATTCTTGGTCCTATTTACTTTTGTGTCATTCAAACAATTGTCTATATGTCACAATCTATAATATTTTTTTATGATTTCGAAAATCTTGTTTAGTAAAATTAATTAAAATCTATCAAATAAGATCCATATTTAATATAAAAAATATTATAAATTAAAAGATATAGCTAATTTTTTGACATGTTCCAAATAGTAAAAAGGACCAAGAATTTGGGACGAGAGTAATTGACTTGGATCATTTATGTGGAAACACAAATTGAGTTCCACACACCTAATCGATCACTGAAAAATACTCCCTCCATCCGGATTGAATTGTCCCTAGTTCTATTTTAACCGGCTAAAAAATGGGTTATATCTTTGAATCCGTAATGAATTTCATATCGAATATGGATCTTGTTTGATAGATCTCAATTTGTTCTATAATACAATGTTTTCGAAATCACGTAAGACCTTATAAATTGGAAAATATAATCGATTGAAAAATGGCACGAACTCCAAAAAAATACTATTAAATCCGGACGGATGGAATACTTATTGGAGTAGATAATTTGCACGCATCTGAGGTCTATATATCATATGGTTAATTTTTTTAAAATTTATTGTTAGGAACCGCCACATCGTGCAACAAATACAAAGAGGAGCAATGGAAACTGTGAATACAACATATGTCTAGACAGGGGTCGCCTGATAAACCTATATTTCACCCGAACAGCCCGATAAACATATATTCCACCGCCCCACACACTCATACATGTGGAATGACTCTAACCCCATGTCATACAAATTTAATTTTTGATAGGTGATAAACAAGTCAAAACTTGAAACATAAAGATGATTTTCACATTCTTCTTTTTTTAACAAATTCAACCCTTTGTAGACTTTTTATATGTGAATTTAAATGATTAGCCTTTCATAAGTTTTTTTTTTTTTTTTACACTTGAAAGCGTAAGATTGTAATGCACATTCTAAGACGATAAAAAGAGGAGTACAAATATAAGAAAGGGGCAAGATCAAGAGAATATAAGAAAGTGGAGATTGAAAATCAATTACCAAACATAAATAACTAAGTTTTGTCATATGAGATTTTGATGAGACTCATTTTATGTTATATGAAGAATTAATCACATAATTCTTGAGAACTCCCACGCTCACGCTCTCGTGAATTTTAGTCATTCAAGATACTAGTTTTTAAAGACACTTTCACCCTTATGCTCATACTCTTGTTCTTGTAACCGATAAAATGCTGTGCAATAAAAAATTTTGCTCAGCTTATAGGATTGCTAAATCCACTTTATAAGAGATGAGGAATCATGCAAAAGAAAGATCAACCGACCAGCAAGTTGGCAATCTTGTGGTCCATGGCTTACTCTCATGCGATTTGGGTAGTCAAAAGGTCAAAGGTTATAGTAATGCGATCTACACCCTCTTAAACATTGCTGCGAAGCCTCCAACTCTGTTCTACTAGCCCTTGTTGGGGCAATAAAACCTATGGCTATTCGGTCCTTCATGAAAACTACATTCTTTCTTTTTGTCTTAGTCTTCTTACTGTTGCGGGATTTTCCTGGAGTAATTTTTGGCAAAAAAAGGAAGTAAAAATTTCAAGAGTCATACATGTCGACCCCTGATGCATAGTACAACAGGAAAGAGGTACTCACTGACTTTTTTTTCTATCCTCGTTCATCCAACGAGCAAAACGCTAGTATGTATGTATGTATATATATGAAATATATATGTTATACTCGATATGGAGAGAGAGAGAGAGAGAGAGAGAGAGAGAGAGAGAGAGAGAGAGGCATTCTCCTTTTTCGCAAAAGCAATAACAGAGGAAGAGACGCTGTACCTTACTTTGTGACGGTAGCAACTGCCAAATGAAAAACCTAACCACCGACCTAAAAAAATCTTAGAATGAGCTGCCAATTGATTGGCAGAATAGGCTTGGATCTTCCAATCCTCAAATAGACACCTATTAGTACATCATACAAGTCCATGCACTATAATAGCCATGATACTTATGAAGAGAAATTAGAAATCCCATTTTCTTATCAAGACAACTCTTGTGGAGCTTGGGTAAGGGGCTCAACAAGTAACACAAATCATTTCATCTGAAGCCAGACACTAATGTTTTCAATCCAGTAGATATGCCACAAAAACAAGGACCCTGCAAAATGAACCTTTTTTTATAACACCAATAAAACCAAGCCCCAGCCAGGTCAGGTAACTAGCTTGATCTTTTGTCTTATTGAAACAAGACCATGCTCGTGGCGCTTGTTTTAACCCATTTGGATCTTCTATTTCCCACGACTCGACCTGCTGAGAAATTTACAAAGCAAAGCTTCTCAAAGAGCTGTTCACAGCTGATCACCATCATCACTCAATCACAAGGCTGACCTCTCGCAACCTTGTTCAATATTCATTGCAAAGATTATAACTGTTCCTGCTTTTGCATGTTCTCAGCAAGAGCTTCTCAAAGAATGAACCAGTTTTGATACAGCATCATCACTGTCACCATTGTTATCAGTCACATTCACCCTCTCTTTGACATTGGTATCCGGTTCATCCGCTGAAACGCAAATAGATTTATCTGAAGATGATTCAACACATCGCATTTCATGCAGTGTCTGATCATGCAACGATATTGATGGATGAGGAATTGATTGCAAGAAGTTGAAGTAAGCGTATTTTATATCGAACTGCATATCATACCCTGCCATATAAAAAGGAACTTTAGTTTCTTATTCTCCTTTAGAGTCACACCGAGAGAAGAAGCTTTAAGTTATAATTACAGTAGTTAATTGCAATAGTGCGTCCTCTGCTGTCTGGAGTCTGTCTAACATGATGAAACCACATACTTGGCCTGCATAAACTCCAGAAATCCAGCATCATTCAACTATCCCTAACTATGTTCAGAAACAAGTAGGACATTCTATAAACCAGTACAAGTTTGAAGACCAAAGAAGGCATTTCCTTCATAAGCAATATATTCAATAGAAAACAACATTTTACACTCCAAGGTTGTTAGAGGCCAAATAACCAAAGTACAATATCCAATGACCAACCAAAAAAAGTGCAAATTAGAATTGACTGACACTCGCCAGGCAACTGAATTAATGCACTAAAGGAAAACCTTCACGAGATAATGTCCTTCAGCAACCCCTAACGTGCATATTCATTTTTCATAGTTCACTTCAAAAAGCACAAATCTATAAGTCATAGTTATCATTTATTGGAGTAAAAGTTCTTTGAAGTGACTCAAAACTAAATTTCACATATCAATCTTTGACGCACAAATCTACAGCACAATAACTTAATCTTAGTAGCCGGATCCTTCTAAAATGGGTGCGCTCCCAAGGCGGGAGCTCGAATCGGCGCTCCCAAGATGGGAGCTTGACGGGAGCTTGCTCCCCTCTAAACGGGAGCTCGCTCCTAAATAAGATGGGAGCTTATCGGCAGTTAAGGCAGTTATTCTCTTACTTTTAAGGGAGTAATGCCATTGTGGAAATAAGAATATGAACATCATATCAATCAAGAAGTTTTGCAAATTAGAAATATCTAACTTCCATTAAAAATACCCCTTAAAGATCGAGAAAAATCTCAATAAATATCACTTTTCCTGCAATGGTTAAGTATTTAAATATATTTTATATATGTATTCATATATTATCTATATACGCTCCTTAGGCGCTCCCAAGTCCCAACCTTAGGAGCTTCTAGGTACTTCCACACCCTCGCACCCGCTCTCGCTTCGTGCTACTAAGATCTTAATATTGTAGTTAGAATGTAGCTGAACCAAATGGTCATACCACATCTCATCACTTCTACAGTTCTTGTGTCAACGTATTCAAATTTGGTAAAATTTGAATTGTTAGCCGCTTCTCAGCATTTCCTGCCTGAGTTGTTGACCATCACCTGATACACAGGGGGCCCTTAATTGATTGCAAAGTGACATTTTAAATGTCCCCCTCTCAACCAAAAAGTACAGATCAAAAAAAATGTTTCAGCTTGTCAATTACCGTTCCATTATCAGGGTCCAAAGTTCAGATCTGTGAACAAATCTGGAGTCCATATAAGTAGCAACAAGAATGATAACCAAGAAGAATAAAACTTACAAGTAAAGAATATCCCCAGCCTTTACTGTGACTTCAAACGGCTTTGGTCCATCAAAGTACAACGGAAATTTCAACTTTTCCATCTTCATATTCTCTGGAGACGGGTAAGGATCCACACTGCACCAAGGCACATATCTCACTGGATCCTCAAGCTCCAATTTGAACCCTCCACTGTCCTGCAAATCAGAACCAAATCTTTCGCACTTAAACCCATGTTTGATTAAGCCGACCAATGTTAAAGAAGTAAAGAACAAAAACGGAAAAACCACCATAGGTAGCTTCAGTCCTTAAAGACATGTTTGATTAGACCAACTAAGGGTGAATGAATGTAAAATCACCGCTGACTAATAACCAATGTAGGAAATGACTTCTAACATTGCCCTTTTATCCAAATGCACTATTTTAACAAAACTGTCCATCAGAAATCACAATTAACTTTTTAACTTCTTTTTTCCGCACATGAAATGGTAATCTATCTATATTGATAAAGAACGGAAATCGAGTACATTTGCATAAAAAAAGGGACTGTTAACATAAATTCCCACCAAATGTCTTACGATCTGTAATTAGCTGTTCAATAGGTATGTAATGATTCCATCGATTGTGTCATTCAAACACCAGACATGTGGTATTTGCAATCTAATCCTACACCAAATTCAGCCAATTAAACGGAATCACAAAAAACAAATTGCATATACATGTCCATATGCATAACCATATGCGTCTACTCATCCAGTATGCATTACAATTTACAGGCAGACCTTTGAGTGGGAGTACTGAGCAGCCGAGTAGTTTCGGATGTACATCAGGTGGACGCCGGTGGGCGGAAGGGGGAGGAATGCACTATTTTCTTGTCTTTATTCACATGAAACGGTAATCATGTAATGTAGCTAAAGAATGCATCTAGATCAAATGGGACAGTTAAAATTAATTCCTCCCATATGCTTTTTAATCGGTTGTTCAATACTCAATAGAATATTAATCATTCCATCAATTGCTTCCTTCAAACGCCAGAGACGACAGTATTTGCAATTCAAACTCAGCCAATCAAACGGTATCATGAAAAAGCTGTTACGTATGGTATCTCCATCCATATACGTCTACTACTACACCACATACAATATATATATAAAACAGACAGACCTTTGAGTAGTGGTAGTGAGCAGCAGGGTAGTCCCGGATGTACATCCGGTGGACGTCGGTGGGCGGAAGGAGGAGGAAATGCTTCTCCCCCGTAACAACAGCGTACAGATTCTCGTAGTGATCCTTATGGAACGAGGTCACCGACAACTCATTCCCAATCCACAAATTCACAGCCTCAGGAAAACACCCCAGGGCTTCACTGGCCCAATCGATATGGGCCTCACAGTCTCCCGCAAGCCCAGCGTACTCCGTCCGAAAGCAGTCGTTCTGCTGCTGCGCGTACGCAACGAGCTTCGAGTCGATGTCGGAGGAGTAGATGGATCGTAGGGCGAGGGGGAAGGGGGTGGGTTCGACGTGGGCCGAGGCGAAGCAGAGGGAGTCGGAGGGGAGGGAGGGGTGAGGGGCGAGGGAGTCGGCGCGGCCGGAGGGGGTGAGGTGGAGGGAGACGGTGGAGGAGGAGAGGGAGCGGAGGAGGTGGAGGTCGGAGGACCAGAGGGAGAGGGAGAGGGAGGGAGAGTGGTGGTGGTGGGTGGAGTTGGAGATGAGGCAGGGCTTGTTTTGGGAGACGAAGTGGCGGAGGAATTCCAGCGGGGTCGGCGGCGAGGGGAGGCGCTCCACCTGAGTTCCTAGGCTGAGCTCTCGTACTTCTTCCCACAGCTTTTCGATCGATTCCCCCATAGTCTCTCCGTTTCAAAACACTCTGCTACTGGTTGCTCTAAGTCCAAATACAAAGAGGAGCGCTGTGGATGGAAACCATGGTTTGCGCACCACACGTGTAGTGTGCCATTCATCTCAGCGGTTCAATTTTTTCTCCGAACAATGGACGGTTATGATTTGTAGGAGTTCGAATTAAATCCAAACCATCCGCACCGAAATGGACGTTCGGATCAAACGCACTACACGGTGTAGCCCTGTTGGCAAGATTTTGAATATCAAATAAATAAATAAAAGAATTTGAATATTAGTTTATAAAATGGATGATTATGGATAGTTTAACTTGACAACATCACACTATCCATTTTTAAAAACCGAAATTCAACTTTTGATATACGGTCATATTATTTTTTTTGCGTTGACATACTACTCTGTTGGCACTACAGGATGACGACTCAGATTATAAAAATAAACGCATGGTGGGGCTCGCAACTGCGAGTAGTGGAAAACCCACCGTTTCCACGTAAAGTCTTAGTCAGAGACTTAGATCTTATCTTGTGACTTAAGGTATTGAGTTTGATTCTCCTTACTAATAACTCTTGGAGTCACCTCACCCTTACGCGTAAGCGTGTAAAACGGCTGTGAGAGGGGTTGTAGGGAATAGTCTGAGGTTTACGTAATCTGGTCCGGAACACCTTGCATTACCAAAAAAAAAGTTACATACCAAAAATAGTGTAACAATTTTGCTATCAGTAGGAACCCAAATCCCGACTTGCATCCCGAACTGACGTGGATGGTAAAGGTCCCCCTGCTTCCGTTCAAACGCGCGAGAAAGAAACCTTCCCATTTCAAAAAATTTTGGGAAAGTGAATATATGTTTCTCTGTTCCTCTCTCCCTCCAAAAACGAGCCAGCACCCAAGCTTCTCACATACACCGGCCCACCACCGATTGACCACCACCGGAGCTCCCAGATAACGCTGGGCCACCACCACTGGAACCCCCATCGATCAACCAGCCCGCCACCACCAACGCTGCACCACAACTAGTCCCGCGACTTGCACCAAGATTCCCCCGACTTCCACTGACGCACCACACCACCACGATCTCCTCTCTTCTCTCTCCTCCATCTCACCCACTCTCCTCCATCTCACCCACTCTCCTCTCATCGCAACACCACCAACGGGTAACCCCAAACCCGCCACTACCACCACCGACACACCACCTCCATCTCTTCTCTCTCACAGGTATCTCTCTCACTTTCCTCCCCACTAATCTACATTTGATTCTTTCTGTTGGCTATTCCCTAGCCTATCCTTCAATTTTAGCGGAGGAAGAATCAAGAAAATGGGTGCAAAGGGACTGACCAAAATATAGCAGCAGTAGCCGTAGGAAATAAGAAACACAAGGGAGGAGAGAGAGTAGGCTTTGGAACAGAAAAAGGGGCAGCACAATTGTTAGCTACTACTACTTGTTTTTTTCATTCCACTCCCCTTTAAATACTTAGGGTAATACATAACATGGACTTGAGCTTCATCCTAACATTAGGCCCCATAACAAGACAAAAGGTACTCGCCCAACTCGCAATAATACTTAGCCCAATTACAAACATTGAACTTGGTCCAAATAAAAAAAAAGACAACAAGGAATTAATTTCAACACTTTAACTAATGTACACATACGAAAAAATTACGTTTTTTGTTTTTTAGATTTCATAAAATTAGGGTTTTTAAATAGGATTTTTGATTCTGATGGTATTGATTGTAGATGTCTTTTAGCTATAATTCTCTTGATTGAATAATAAGTTAACCCTCTCTATTTCTTACTCTCTCACTCACTCACTCACCTGGAAAGGCATTTACACAGCTTGTTAAAGACAAAAATGGTCCATACTTTCCGCTCTTTCATTTTTGATTTTTTTGCTTCCATGTAAAATTGTTGTTTCTTCTGATGAGTAGAATATAGACTCACTCTTAGACTGGTTGTGTAAGGCAGTTAAGGTCACTTGTAGTTGTATGGTGCAAATATTGTATCTAGACTGATAGCAAAATATTAGAACATATATTTACGTATGTCATTTTCTCAATGACCAATTTATTATTCTATAATTGTATGATTGTTTAATGTTTCAGTGCATTGTACATGTGGACTAGTTCAATTCTTTTTTAAACATAGTTATGTGTGTATATTCTTAAGTCTTGAATTTCTTATTTGTAGAATCATGGAAATACAAGATCAGAATTTGGAGGAAACTCAAAATTTGGAGGTGGTATTGGAACCTAAGGTTGGAACAATATTTGAATATGAATACGAAGCCCAGGAATGTTATGCTACTTATGCGAAAGCAAAAGGTTTCGGTGCAATCACAACAATCTCTAAGAAGTGTAACAAGGTAAAGTCGAATATAACTTATGGTTGTCATCGGGCTAGAAATGTCAGGTCAACGGGTTTGAACCCTATTAAATCCCATCCAACACCAAAAAAAGGTTGTAAAGCCCATATGAATATCTCTTTGCAAGTTGACGGGAAGTGGATGTTGAATTCGATTGAACTGAACCATAACCATGAAATGGATCCAGAAAAAGTGAAATATCTTCGGTGCTACCGAAATATCCCAACCCATTCGAAGAGGATAATTGAATTACACGCGGCAACCGGAATCACAATGAACAAAACCATTGCCTCATGTTTAATCGAGGCAAGGGGGCCTAATAATCTACCATGGATAGATTAGGATGCAAGGAATTTCAAGGATAAAGAAAGGCGTTTACGGCTCAAAGAAGGGGATGTCGAAGCAATGCATAAGTACTTTGTCAAATTAAATGCATGAAGATAATAGTGACTTCTTCTATGCCATCTATCTTGATGAAAATGACCGATTACGGAATGTCTTTTGGGCCGATGCGTATAGTAGAGAGTTGTGTAAAGATTTTGGCAATGTGGTCACCTTTGACACGACTTACCTTGTTAACAAATACAATATGCCTTTCGCTTGTAGGGGTCAACTATCATGGACAATCGATTTTGTTTGGATGTGGTTTGGTATCACGGGAGGACACCACTTCATTTGTATGGTTGTTTGAGACTTGGCTTTCTTGCATGCATAGTTCCTACCCTAACGCCATCATCACAGACCAATGTAGGGCAATGCAAAACGCGATAAGTGAAGTCTTTCTAAATACATGACATCGTTGGTGTTTGTGGCATATCATGAAAAAAATTCGTGACAAGTTGAAGAGTTGCAACGAGTATAAGGCGATAAAAACATCTCTCAAGAGTGATGTTTATGATTCCTTGTATCCAGTGGACTTTGAACAAAATTAGGCTGATCTCATCAAACAATTTAATTTACAGGGCAATGATTGGCTAGCTGGATTGTACAAGGAGAGGCATCGATGGGTACCGGCATTTGTTAAGGATACCTTTTGGGCGGGGATATCAACAACCCAACGAAGCAAGAGCATCAATGCCTTCTTTGATGGCTACGTCCATTCCAATACCACCTTGAAGGAGTTTGTGGGACAATATGAGAATGCTTTGGGTAAGAAGGTGCAGAAAGAAGAAAAGGCAGATGCCCATTCCTTAAACTTTCAAATTCAAAAAGTGTCCCCTTATGGTTTTGAGGACCAATTTCAGCAAGCATACACAAATGAAAAATGCAAGCAATTTCGAAAGCAAGTAGGCCAAACGATTGGGTGTAATTTGACCATTGGACCGGTAGTAAATGGTATTTCACAGTTCCACATTGAACAAGACATCCTAGTTGGAAAGAAAATATATATATTTAAAACTTGCACGTTCCTTGTTCATTTTAATGAGGAGTCAGCAGAAACTAATTGCAATTGCCGGTTGTTCGAGAGTAAGGGAATGGTGTGCTCGCATATGATCTCGGTTTGGTCAAAAAAGAAGCTTGAAGTAGTGCCTGATAAATATATTCTTCGACGATGGATGAAAAACTTGGTGAGGAGTCACAAAAAAATCAAGGTGAGTTATGTTAATTGGGAGCCCAAGCCCGAATTCGCTCGGTATGATAGTTTGTTGAAGTTATTTAATGAGGCCGCTGACATTGCCATGTATTCCATTTGCCAAGAGTGATAGGATGGTGGCTAGGTTCTGAGAAATTAAAGCGGAGAATAACTTATACGATGAGGAGTGTCAAAGCAATATGCCTACGGTTGGAGATATACAAAATGGTTTGAAAAGTTTGCAAGATAAATCAAATATCTTGGGCGATCCAAGTGTAAGGCCTTGGAGAGGGCGACCGCCAACGAAGAGGAAACAATGAATGACTAAGCAAATTGTTAGGAAGAATACGAAATCAAACAAAAGGGTTCAATGTAGTCGCGCCAATGCAAAGAGTACACTGGTATACCAATCATTATGCATTCCTTTCGATGTTTCACATAATTATGCTAATTGGTTTGTATGATTTAGAATTTGACTTTATTCCGCTTTAGGATGTGGAAGTCAACACTAATGCTACGGGATTTCACGAGATTATTATGCAAGAGAGTGGAAACGTTACTTAAGTATGACTTCATTTGTACTACATCGAGTCTTTTCAATTTGTAATTTTCTTTCATGTTACTATAATTTCAATTGGTTATGATTTCAGTCATCTCAGGCAAGTGTAGGATATCTTAGTACGTGGAGCTATGACCTTAATGAATCTCCATATGATTTGAAACATGATTATAGTAAGTTTTGATCTAAGACTTCCTACTTTTATCGATTTATAAGTGTTGGGATTTGTCCCACATCGGTTAATTATCCCCTCCAAAACTAGTATATAAGCCTGGGCGGCCTCTCCACTCTTTGCCAATTGGTTTGGAGTTGGATGCTTTAACATGGTATCAGAGCTAGGCTTTCGGAGGCTTTTCCCCTTTGCTTGTGCCATAGTTGCACTTTGTTTCATTATGATCCGTATGTTTCGGATCCTTTGTTGACCTCTCCACGTGCGAATCGGGGGTCGCACGTGTGGGGGAGTGTTAGAATTTGTCCCACATCGATTAATTATCTCCTCCAAAACTAGTTTATAAGCCTGGGAGGCCTCTCCACTCTTTGCCAATTGGTTTGGAGTTGGATGCTTTAACAATAAGTTTAACTAGGACACACACACACACACACACACACTCTCTCTCTCTCTCTCTCTCTCTCTCTCTCTCTCTCTCTCTCTCCATGTTTTGATTTGACTTAGTTTATTTTTTATTGTCTTTCTTTTTCTGTGCATGTTGAGAATTTCAAGGATGGAATGATGCTTTTCAGATACAGGACATGATATGAAACAAATGAAGGATGTGAAACAAATGACTAGCTGCCACTTTTGTGAAATATCATGTTGCCGCTTTTGCATCTTTTTGTTGTTGAAATTGTAGTTTTTTGATTTTGTAATTGCTGTATCTTGTTGATGGAATGCAGTTTTTGGTGTTGTATATGCCCCAAGCTTTGCTTCATTGAAGCATGGGCTACTACTGTAGATGAATCTGCTTTTGTTGTTTTTGGCAAAAGTGTGAGAAGATGGCAAAAGCATGAGTGAAAAGTTATTAGTCAAATTTAGTGTAAAAACTCGAGTGCATTAGTTCCAATTATGTAAATTCATTCATATCAATGTATTTTGATTTCTCCAAATTCGTTCATTGTGTAAATTTGATTCACGCCTTTTTGCATATTTTGATTGTATTTAGTTTGCTTGAGTTTTCCATATTCATAGATCATGAATTCAAGTCCATATTCATGACTGAGCAAATTAAAGTTATCGCAAAGAGAGAGAGCACGCGCGCAATCAATGATTGAGCAAATTAAGTTGGAATCTCTGGTATGAAATGGAACTCTTATGCGTGTCATGTTGGCGTATCCGATACGTGTCCTATACCTGTATCCTATCGTGTCGACGTATCCGTATCGCATATATGTATCGTGTCTTATACTGTATCGTGTCAGCATATTCGTAACGTGTCCTATACCTGTATCTTGTCGTGTCTGCGTATCCGTATCGCATATTTGTATCGTGTCGGCATATTCGTAATGTGTTCTATACATGTATCCTGTCGGGTCGGCGTATCCGTATTGCATATCTATATCGTGTCCTATACCATATCGTGTCGGCGTATTCGTAACGTGTCTTGTACCTTTATCCTATCGTGTCGGCATATCCATATCGCATATCCGTATCGTGTCGGCGTATTCTTAACGTGTTCTATACATGTATCCTGTCGGGTCGGCGTATCCGTATTGCATATCCGTATCGTGTCGTGTCTTATAACTTGGAATCTCTAATACCTGATGGAAAAAAAGAAAGCATCATTTGTTTCTCCTTGAGGAAATGGGTCTAGCCAGAGATTCTCAATTTCATGTCTTGGCTGTTGACGATAGCATCATAGACAGAAAACTCATTGAGAGGCTCCTCAAGACCTCATCATACACTACAAGAAAAAACAGTATTGCCCAAGCATGAAAAGACTTAATTGCAGTGGAAAACTGAAAATTGTACATTGTTTATTGCTAATATTTCAATACTTGTATCGTAACTCTTTCACACAACACATAATAGTTCCAACCAAATCAATTACAAAAGAATTCAAATACATCTCACGCTAACTGTTATTCCTAACTACATATAGAAGCAATTTTACAAATGCATGTGACTATCTAGAGAGACTAATTCCCAACTCTATCCAAATATTTAAACAGCATTGCCTTACTCATCCATCATCGATCCCTCACCAAAAAAAAACCTATCCCATATATATTTACAGCTAAGAGACGAGAACAATAAACATTTCTTCTGTATCAACCAGTCATTGCACGTACGTCTTGTGCCTCTATCAACCGGTCATTGCACATACGTCTTGTGCCTGAAGTACATTGCTACATTGATAATCGCTGCATCAAAGACATATGATTCATTTAGTTAGAAAGTTAACAAACTAAAGAACTGTCTTCTATGAAATTAAAGTGGAGACTAACCAAATATATAAAGAAGCCATTTGACGATCATTTGAATAAGACTTGTGTTTGTTGCAGTGTTGCCAATAAATCTGTACCTGGTGCATAGAAGGGTAAGGAAACACATTAACATTTACTGCCTAGTGCCTTTTGAATAAAAAAGAAAGAAAGAAAGAAGCAAAATCATATATTATATTAGGTGTAACTAAGGTTTTCCCTTAGCATTTGTACACTGGAAACTACTACTTCACAAGCAGAGGAACCATGGAGGTGGCAAGAAGAGAATCTCAACCACCGTATTTTCAGGCAATAGGTGTGTGTGCACACACACGTGTGTGGTTCTTTTTCTTTCAACTACAGCTCTTCAAATACTGAATTTGCCCTTGAACAAAAATATAAAAGAAAAATGCAAATTTGATCCCCGTTCTCCAATATAAAAATGTCACCTCCCAGATCCATGTTAGTTGTTACCTACCCCTTACCCTCGCCACATCCTAAAAACCACCAATTGGCTTCATGAAACAGATCAGTATCCTTCACTATTACGATATAGCACCCCAAAATCAATCGGTAACCTCCACATGTATCCTCCATCACTTGACATGATATAGCACTGCAAAACCATCAGTGAACTCACATTTGGACAAACCCATCTTTAATTCTGCTGATAGAGAGCTTATCTTCCAAACTTACCCAATCAAACAAATTACTAGCCTACTTTGTGATTATCACCCATGCTTATGCTTTTTGTTCCGATGGTTCTTTCCTTTGCCTATACCTTTCTCGATGCTTCCTGAGCCTGCATTGATGCTTCACATACAGGGTTTAAATTTTAATTATGTCATCCTTTGGAGGATTTTAATCTGTTCAAAACCAAGAACTTTGTCTTGAGTCGTGTTATAAACTATGCAAGCACATTGTCCGAAAGATTGGATCCAAGTATAATCAACCAGCACAACAAGATGTCAACAGTTTAACAGCTGTAGACACCCCAATCTGGGCTTCCAGATTAGTTTGCTAACGGTTTCTGATTCCCCGATCATGAATCGGATCAAGAACACCTCGGGAATGTTGAGTGTTTGAGCTTTGAGTGTTTGCAAAACCCTTGAATCTAACCTAATCCTAAGCCACTTCAAAAAAAGCCAAAAACCCAACTTGCGCGCGCTGCACCCAAACCAGCGCGCGCAGGTCAAACGGCCAGGTGGTGGTCAACAGTTGAAGCTTGATCGTTGACCATCGCACGCCAGGGCGCATCCTGCGCGCGCCAGACTGGCTCCTGCGCGCGCCGGTCAAAATCTATCCCTATCACCTTTATGGGTTGGTAAGCTTAATCACCGAGTAACCCTCAGCCAGACCTCGTGGACTGGCTGGGCTTCTTTCCTTGCATCCCCCTATCTCCCTATCTCCCGCCAAACCAACCCTTGTTGGTTGGTTGTATCTCCTCCATACATCATTTCCACCACTTTTCCTATCAATCCCCCCCCCCCCCCCCCCCCCCCCCCTCATTGTCTCTCTTTCAAAGGGTTCCAAAAAAAGAAGATCAATTTCCAAAGGGTTTTCAAAAGGTTACAAAATCCTAACCCTAATACCAAGCAACAAGCCATCTTGTTTCTACCACTTAAAAGCATCCAACCTCAACTCAACTAAAAGCTCAAACACCTTTCAAACCTAAAAAGCCAAAGGTATAGCTTACCTTTGTTCTGCTCTCTATTCTGATCCCTGAGGGGGGCTAGCAGGGTCAAGGCTGGTAATCAATACCATGTCCTGGCCCTAAAGCTAGTAGAGTTTCAAAAACCGTCCTGATAGGAACTAGCGCGTGCCGGTCCCATATACGCCTGTGCCACTCCATGGCTGTGCGCACAGGTCCGCATGGGGATTGGTGTCCTACTGTTTTGTGTTCTACTTTGTATATAGATCACTGTTAAGCATGCTAATAACCAGTTTCCTGCTTTCCTTCATTAGAACTGCTAGCTGTATTTCAATATACATATCTGTTGTTATGGAATACCCCTGGGATCTTTCTGGACTTGTCCTAGAACCTAGGATGAGCAAAACCAAACACTAGAAAGTTAACTCACACCAGCGCGCGCCCCAGCGCAACCCGCGCGAGCCGGTCAGTTCTTGACCAATGAGTGGTCTTTGCTTTGGTAACTTGGCCTTAGGCCACTGTTTTGTCCCCAAACTGTTTATGGGGTATTTTGTTAATTTGTAGGGCTTTTCGGCCTTTAAATTGTACATTATAACTACCTGAATTGCTTAGTTTGTCCTGAGTGTGCACTGCTCCTTCCAAAGCCCAGAGGGTTTAAGAATAAGAGCTGTGGGTTTGAACTCATTGGCGCGCGTAGGTCTTGTAGTGGCGCGCGCAGGTGTGATCAGCATGCATTGACTTGATCAGTGCATACTGGTTTCTTCCTGCGCACGTCACCCCAAAGCAGTGCCTTCCAGTTTGTTTAAACTCCCACAGGAGTCTGTTCTCATCCTATACTAACTGTTCATCATCCATGCTATATATCACATCCTGCAAAATGTTACAGCTTTAATCCCCATTAAACTATTACCCTGCCCTAATTGGCTAAAGAATTGATTAATCAAATAGAATCATAAACACTTTTCGCAAATGCCTAAGTAGAGACCGATCTCCGGATTGGGCGAGAGGGGTGCCTTAAAACCCTTCCCCTCTCATAACCTGGCTCCCGAACCCAGATATGGTTATGATGGACTGGTGCTTTCACTTTTTCAAATCAAATAGAACGACAGGTGCTTCTAAATATGGTTCCTTGGGTGTCGGACCTTCAAACCCGAGTGAAGACCGAGCGCGTGCCGCCTCCGCTCGTGCTCCCTCGATTATGGGCCCTTGCATTTTGGAATCCGAAAATTCCAAACGGCATGCTGCCCACAGTGGCGACTCTGCCGGGGAACGAATCAATATTAGTCTATAATTGGATTTTAATACGCTTGAGAACAATCCTACAAAAGTTTGTCAAAATAGTGAGTCTCGCGCTACTAAAGAAAGGATTGGTGATTTAACAGGACCACGTGTCCGGCCATCTCGACTGGGGCTTTTCCGATTGTTCTTCTGTGTAGTTTCCTCAAAGTATGGATTAAATAAAGTGAGCCAAATTTAAAAAAAACATTTGCGAATTTGCGATTCTGTTCCATTAAATCAAATTCTTTAGCATATCATTTGCATCGATGTGGGATAAGCCTCGTTGGATCATTTTGGCAATCCGGCACGGTTTACTGGAGCCCGAGGACCCCGAATGACCAACAACCTTCGACGATGATAAGTCATTCTACCATTTGACAGTTACTCTGCGGTTACGCGGGCAGCGGGAGGTATATCTTGGCTTTAGTCCGAGGAACCCGTTACAAACCAAAATCGGCCTTTGCATATACAAACCACAAGACCAGTGCTCACCCAGAGGGCAAACCAAGCAATTTATATGTACTGAAAGTAAGCAATAATTACAAACAGAACCTAATAAATTGAAAACACAACCCCTAAACAGTGGGGGTATCAAGATAAAGGCCAAGGGCCAAGGTGCTCATGTAAAAATAGCCACTAGAAATGGGCACACCAGCGCGAGCTGAACTGGGACAGGCGCGCGCCAGTCTGGACTGGACTTCCAGGAATTGTTTTTGCATGCCTGGGCTCTGAGACATGTTCAGAAGCAACCCAGGGGCATTCCAAACAAGACAAACAAACAATTTAAGCAAAGCTATGAATTTTAACATGCAAAACAGTGGTTTAACTCTAAACATGCTTCAGAGTAATTTATAATACCATACAAACAAGAAATAACCAGCATCCCATCCCCACGTGGACCGTCGCGCGCAACCTTTGACAGGCACGCGTGAGAGTGGGTCCAGCGCGCGTAGGAGTGCTAGCACACGATTTCTTGTAATTCTGCTGACTTTAGGACCAAAACTGGTATTGATTACCAGCCTTGGCCCTGCCAACCCCCCTCAGGGATCAAACAGTAAGCAATAAAGGTTTTATACCTTTGCTTGAGTGGTTTGAAAATGGATTGAACAAGGTGATGTAGCTTGTGAAATGAGTGTATGAAAGTGGTAAGAGTGAGAAAATATCAAGTGTATTAGGGTTTGTGAAGCCTTTTCTTCTTGAAAGTTGGTAACCCTTTGAAAGATGAACAAAAAGAGGTATTTATAGGAGATTGTGAAGCAAAAGGTTGGTGGCAAACTAGGCTTAGCAACCAGCCAACAAGGCTGGCCAACCTTACTTGGTGGAGCAATGGGCCAACAAGGTGATGGGAGTGGTTGTGTGGGAAGAGCAAACCATGCAGTCTGCAACAGCTGTACTAGTGGAAAACGGGGTTCCATAGCCTTGTAGGCCTCTTGATGATTACAAAATCCAGCTGGAAACTGATGAAAGGGACAAGTATTGACCAGCGCGCGACAGAGTGGGACAAACGCACGAGTAAGCAGAACCTCGCGCGATGGACCAACACCTGGCAAACTGACTAATGCGAGTGGGAGCCATTCCAGCGTACGCTGGTCAAACCTAAGGTTTTGACTCTGGGGTTCAAAAGGTTCAAGAGAGGTTCCAATCACTCCACCTCAATCCTTTCCATTCTCAAGTCTGTTTTTTATATGATTCATCATCGGGGAAACAAGAAACCAAAAAATGAAGTAAAACAATTGTGAGACCTAGATTGGGGTGTCTACAGTAGTCCCTCTTTGACGGCACCATTGAGCTGGTACGAGTAACGTCAAAGATTTCTAGACACATCTATTTGAGTAGCCCTTTGCTGAATGGCAATGATGCTAGTCTGAAGGTTCATGAGTATGTCTTCCAGAGAAAGCGGCTGAACTGGTGGCTATCCCGACATAGTGGGTGTTTCAGATGAACTAGACGAAGAAACTGAACGTGGAGTAGTCGGTGGAGTTTCCTTTTCTCACAGAGTTGATGGAGAGACCGGCTGTAAAGGGGCCAACGGCGAATCTAAAGGATCTTCCATTGTGACTGATTGAGGATGAAGCCTGACAAGACCTTGAACTGGATTCTGATGCAGACATTCCCAAGTGGGTCCAACTCGCTTCAATACTTTCCTCGGCGGTGCAATGATTTAGAACTTTGCAGCAAAGTAAAACAAGGTTCAATAGGGGTCCTGCAGCAACTTTAATCTAAGCAAAAGACTAAAGTGATGAAGCAGGCAGCGTCGAGGGTGTCGCCCTAGTCTCTAGAACTAGGAAACGAGTCTGCCTCAAGATGTTCGAAAACTGCAAAATGCTCAGAATTCTTTTTGAAGGTGTATCCTTTGTTGAAACAAAAGAAACTAAAGGATGCCAAAAGAAACCTAAACCTTTGGCTATTCCGCTGTTTGGAGTTTCAACTTTGAAGTTGGAACAACCCAGTATGAATGTCATGATACTATAACCAAGATGGCGTGAGCGGCACAGCGCTATTAGCCGACCGGTGTAAGTGACAAGGCAATTGTTACCTAACTGGTGTAAGCATCATGGCATTCTCTCTGTTGTTCCTCGTTTTCTGTTTGAAACCTCAATCAGATGTATAAGTAAAGATGTAGAAAGCTTCTGATTTCCTAAAGTTCCACTGCTCTAAGGACTTGAAAATTGGTAACGTGCACCATCAAGATGCACGACTCCTCATCGGACCTGGCAATGTCCTAATAAGCTTCAGACAAACTTGAAAGATCGAGAGCCTAGAACCACCTAAACATGCTTCTACACAAGATGGAATGTATGTACAGTACGTGTGATATGGAAGGCAGTAACACATAGACAGTATATAGGGTTAGATGCAAGTAAATCTTACCCTGTGGGTACCTGTCTTAGTTTGGAGAGTTCTAGTGCTTTGTATATGCAAAGGCCGATTTTGCTTCATAACAAGTTCCTCGGACTAGGGCCACAGATATACCTTCCATTGCCCGCGTAAATGTAGAGCAACAGTCAAACGGTAGAATGACCCATCATCGTCGAAGGTAACATGTTAGTCATTCGGGGTCCCCGCGCTCTTGTAAACTGTGCCGGATTGCCGAAACGATCCAATGAGGCTTATCCCACATCGATGCAAATGAGAAATGCTAAAGATTGATTAAGAAGAAGAATCACAATATCACAAAATGCCTTTTCAAATTTAACTCACTTTATTTAGTCCATCTTTAGAGAAAACTACGCAAGTGAACAATTGAAAAAGTCCCAGAGTAGATTGGTCGGACACGAGGTCTTGTTAAATCACCATTCCAACCTTCGGCAGCGCGAAGCTCACCGTTTTGACAGACTTTTAAGGAATTGTTCACAAACGTATTAAACTTTAAGTGTGGATTAATATTGGTTCGATCCCCAGCAGAGTCGCCACTGTGGGCAGCATGCCCTCGGAATTTCTGGATTTCGAAAATGACGCAAGGGCCCGTAATCGAGGGAGCGCGAGCGAAGGCGGCAAGCGCTCGGAATACAGAGTCACCACTCGGGTTTGAAGGTCCGACACCCAAGGAACCGTATTTCGAAGCACTTGTCACACTATTTGATTTTGAAAAAGTGAAAGCACCAGTCCGTCGTAACCATATCTGGGTTCAGGAGCCAAGTTACGAGAGGGGAATAGTTTTAAGGCACCCCTCTCGCCCAATCCGGAGATCGGTCTCTACTTAGTCATTTTGCGAAAATCTTTGCGTTTCTTCTTTTATTATTCAATTTTAGCCAATTAGGGCGGGAAAACAGTTAATCAGGGATTAATACTATAACACTTTGCAAGATGCGACAACAATAGCATGGATGGATGAAACGTTTGAAAAATAAATGAGATAAAACCCAAAATTGATAATCAAACATCCAAACAGTGCTTTTGTATAGGTTCGACGTGAACAGTAGCCAACTTGCATGCATGGATCTGCACGCATGCAAGCAGTCTAGCGTGTGCCAGACCCATACAAACGCGCGTGGGTTGATGTTCCACCTACAGAATGAACTTTATCCCCTTCTAGGCTCTGGAAGGACCAGTGCTCACCCAGAGGGCAAACCAAGTAGTTTATATGTACTGAAAGTAAGCAATAATTACAAACAGAACCTAATAAATTGAAAACACAACCCCTAAACAATGGGGGTATCAAGATAAAGGCCAAGGGCCAAGGTGCTCATGTAAAAAAAGCCACTAGAAATGGGCACACCAGCACGCGCTGAACTGGGACAGGCGCGCGCCAGTCTGGACTGGACTTCCAGGAATTGTTTTTGCATGCCTGGGCTCTGAGACATGTTCAGAAGCAACCCAAGGGCATTCCAAACAAGACAAACAAACAATTTAAGCAAAGCTATGAATTTTAACATGCAAAATAGTGGTTTAACTCTAAACATGCTTCAGAGTAATTTATAATACCATACAAACAAGAAATAACCAGCATCCCATCCCCACGTGGACCGTCGCGCGCAACCTTTGACAGGCACACGTGAGAGTGGGTCCAGTGCGCGCAGGAGTGCTAGCACACGATTTCTTGTAATTCTACTGACTTTACGACCAAAACTGGTATTGATTACCAGCCTTGGCCCTGCCAACCCCCCTCAGGGATCAAACAGTAAGCAATAAAGGTTTTATACCTTTGCTTGAGTGGTTTGAAAATGGATTGAACAAGGTGATGTAGCTTGTGAAATGAGTGTATGGAAGTGGTAAGAGTGAGAGAATATCAAGTGTATTAGGGTTTGTGAAGCCTTTTCTTCTTGAAAGTTGGTAACCCTTTGAAAGATGAACAAAGAGAGGTATTTATAGGAGATTGTGAAGCAAAAGGTTGGTGGCAAACTAGGCTTAGCAACCAGCCAACAAGGCTGGCCAGCCTTACTTGGTGGAGCAATGGGCCAACAAGGTGATTGAAGTGGTTGTGTGGGAAGAGCAAACCATGCAGTCTGCAATAACTGTGCTGGTGGAAAACGGGGTTCCACAGCCCTGTAGGCCTCCTGATGATTACAAAATCTAGCTGGAAACTGATGAAAGGGACAGGTATTGACCAGCGCACGATAGAGTGGGACAAATGCGCGAGTGAGTAGAACCTCGCGCTATGGTCAACAGTCAATGCTTTGACTTTGACCAACACTTGGCAAATTGACTAACGCGCGTGGGAGCCATTCCAGCGTACACTGGTCAAACCTAGGGTTTTGACTCTGGGGTTCAAAAGGTTCAAGAGAGGTTCCAATCACTCCACCTTAATCCTTTCCAGTCTCAAGTTTGTTTTTGATCTGATTTATCATTGGGGAAACAAGAAATCGAAAAATGAAGTAAAACAATTGGGAGACCCAGATTGGGGTGTCTACAGTAGTCCCTCTTTGACGGCACGCAGAGCACCATTGAGCTAGTACGGGTAACGTCAAAGATTTCTAGACACCCACCTAATCTACCCAAAAGCCAAATAATAAAAAATGCAGACGAGTATGTAAAAATAACGTGCACCAATGGAATGTTGAAAAATTGCACGGATAGATTGTCGCTGTTTAATAATCGGATGGATGGATCTTCGCTGATTGAAAATTGGACGGATGGATCGTCGCAGATTGAAATTTTAAGTGCACGCAGGCGGATCACTGCTGGGGATACAAAATGCTTCGAATCGATCCAAACATTTATTGAAATACCATAACACGATCCATGGCCCAAAATAAGAGATAAACATAATTGGGCCAGGCTAGAAGCTAGATGGACCCAAGGCCCAAATTGATCATCGCACGGTGGAGTAACTCCCGCGCGCGTGGAAGACTTGTCAGGGTTCGGATCTTAAACAAGCCCAGACCCGGCCCAAACCTGTTTTCGTTCCATATGTCGAGAGGGACATTTCAGAAACCGCTCAAAAGTAGTTTCGAACCAAAACACTCTCCTCAAACTCTCTTACTCTCTCACAATCCACTCCAAACCCTAGTCTTGCCTTCGAAATCGTACCAAAACCCACATACACAAACATCCATGGCGGACCACAGCAGTAACAGAGGTGTACGTGGAGGAGAAGTGGTTGATCGGCCGGCGAACGTGGGAGGTCCAATGGAGATCGAAGCAGGCAATCAACAGCCAGTGGAGGTTGTTACAAGCCAGGGTGCAGTTACAGAAGGCGGTGGCGATGGCGATCGAAACCGCGACCAAGAGATTGGTGATGAACTAGTCCGGCATACGCCGGAGGCCGACCCTTGGGCGATGGAGGAGCCGAGGACAGTGGAGCCCGTTGTTGAGACATTAGACCCGACAACAGCCGTGGAAGGCTCGGTCGTGGCCAGCGCCGGTTCTGGAGGCGACGACAGTAGTGGTACCGGTGGTGGTGATACCGGGCCGAGCGGATCTCCGCTGAGGGACTCGACGAGGGGTAAGAGTGTCACAGTTGAGACAAAGTAGACCACAGAGATTCCTGTTGAGTATCGGGAGGAGGACGTACTGTTTCAGCCAGCGGCCACGTCATCGGGGCATAGACAGATCACAAAGCGGGATATCGCAGAGCTTTTGAGCGAGGAATAGCTAGCCCGGTCGCTTGAGGATAATCCCGAGATTGGGATCAGAGCTTTGAAGGCTCGGGAGGAGCGAGAGAGAGTGATAGCGGCTTCAGAGGCGGCGGCGAGGGCCAAGAGAGAGAGAGCCGAGATGGAGGAGGCCCTGAGGGATGCTGAGGCCGAGGAGAGAGCCGGAGTGGAGGCATAGAGGCCTAGGGTGACAGCAGTAACGGATGTTGGGAGGGTGACACGCCCTATTTTTTCGGCGAAGGAGTACGTGCTTCCTACGCCACACCTGTTTGTGCCATCGGGCTTCGTGGCTTACACGCCGCAGCGGACAAAATACGAGGCCGGGCTTGAGCTAAGAGACCCCGAGACTCACATTGCGAACACTTGGACTGAGGTATTTTCTTGGAAACCCCCTTCGTGCTTTAATTTCGTATTTGCTTGCAAGTTTTGAATTGAAAACAGCACACGATAATCATTGCATTATATGCCATGCACGTGTTAACTTGAACCAACCATGACAGCGTAATTCCCGTATGGTGTGCCATACATGTAATAACTTGAACCAACCATCCGTCGCAGGCTGCATCGATTACCTAGAACTTGAAAATGAAACCATGAATGCTGACATGCTCCCCTGTTGCTTGTCTTTGTATTTAAATAGGAGAAGGGGAGACAGAGGGATATTCGCGGCTTTGGAGGCGCAGGAAGTTCCCTGGAGCTGTACGAGGACTTGCCGGAGAGAGTGAGGCAGTTGGTGGATGAGGCAGGCTTTGGTGAGTTCATACAAACACTCTCCTTGGTCAGAAATTGTCACTCCCTCGATTTTCAACATAAATAATAAACACTTTTAATAAATAAAGTCCTCGCTGTAATACAAATAATACCCCAAAAGATCTTTTTGTTCACTGTTCTCAAATAAAATTCAAATATTACATTCCAACTCGAAGGCCCTAAATCATCAAAATACCAATATCCTAGGGAAATATTATTACAATTTACAAATACTATCTTTCCAAAAAAAAATGCTCTTTCAGATCTTGTGCTATGAAATCCTTCTTGAATATCTTTTTAAATGTTTAGCCACAAATGCACAACATGTACTCCATGTCAACTTCCTTGAATTGTACCTGAAAATGATAGGGTGAGCTACACTAGCCCAGTAGGAAAATCTATACGCAAGCTATATGAAAATGTGATGAATCATACACCTAGACTGAGTGATGAGACGAGATACCACAAAGAAACGTGAGTTTTCCAGCACAAACGAGCATACTACAACCAGGGGATCATAATTTCATAAAGGTATTCCTAACAGCTCATACGTCAAACTAGAAGCATAAACCAAATCGAATTATCCTAATTAGACCACAACTTATCCTCAACCGTCACTTGTCCATCGCTACGCAATTACTCCATTTTGCCTCGATCCATACGAATATGTGATGATCATGCACCAACAGTGGTAGGTGAGCAACATTATATATGTACAATGAACCCCAAGACGCTAATAACAATGAGTATATCTATCAGCAGAACAACACAAACATATCATTGGATTTCCTTTTTTTAACATAATTGATTTATCTTTCATTTCTCAAGTATTAGCCACTCCATGCAACAAGAACTAGTTTCCTTGATTTGTACCGAACAAGAGGCTCAGTGAGGAAGAATAGTAATCCAAGATACAGTTCAAAGTCGAATGACAAGCCAAACATTAGATTAACAACTTTATCTCTCTTTTCATTTCTCAAGCAACACAGGTCATAAGTCTAGCTCAACCAATCAACAATGCGTGATATGTGATGCAAAGCAATGCACCGGGCAATGTTGGGCCCCGTAACCCCCGCCAAGGTCCCACCAAGAAGGTGAACCGGGCTCCGTCCATATTGACGTGAATTCCGGGCGGTGTTGGGCCCCGTAACCCTCGCCAAGGTCCCACCAATGAGGTGAACCGGGCTCCGTCCATATTGACGTGAATTCCGGGCGGTGTTGGGCCCCGTATTCCTCGCCAAGGTCCCACCAATGAGGTGAACCAGGCTCCGTCCATATTGACGTGAATTCCGAGCGGTGTTGGGCCCCGTAACCCTCGCCAAGGTCCCACCAATGAGGTGAACCGGGCTCCGTCCATATTGACGTGAATTCCGGGCGGTGTTAGGCCCCGTAACTTTCGTCGACATCCGAAGTTGGATACGACTCCATCCATTGTCCATATGCTATGACATGCCACACCATGATACATACAAAGTTCGATGTCACACGTAGCCGTAACACTCGAATCATAGGTCCATAAACATCCTTGATTATGCACAATCCGTCCATAATCAATCTTACACGCATTATCGAGTTAAAACGATTATACAACATCATTAAAAATTGCATACTCAATATTTTTCAATGATTCCAATGCCAAATTATCACCAACTTACTAATCTTTAAAACCCACAAGGACCCATAACCAATAGCATCATTTAACCATAACAAACAATAAAAAGAAAACGCAGCCCGATACCCTGCCCAGATTTTCAGATTTTCGTTCAATCTTCTAAAAATTATTATAAATCGAGTTCTTAATATTTTTGAGTGATTCCAGTCCCAATAGTTGCGCGATTGAATGAAGCTTAAAAGTCACGAAGGAACCCTTGTCAAATCTGCCCTCAAAGGGTGGTTAAACAGGGGTTTTCCCAGGCTACACGAATCTGTCGCGCAGCATGACAGATTGACACACCTCCACTCAAACGAACATAACTTTATGTGTACTAAGAGTTTTAAGACGATTCTAGTGGCAAATGAAAGCTGACTTCAAGACCTTTGAATCGATATAAAGTTTGGATGAAACGGACATCGGACAAGGAAGTTATGGCCATTCGAAATGGGCTGACATCCAGAACACGAGACAGATTGCAGACCAGTTTTCTAAAAATCACCATCAATTCAATTCTCAACGGTTTCGTATGATTCCAGCGGCATTAAAACGGGCTCTAAGTCTCCTCTATTTCATACGAAGGAACCAAAATTCAATCATGAGTTTAAGAAGGCGTAAAACCCCAAAAACAAAGACCCTGTTTCTGCAGAATTTCGGAAATGGAACAAACAACCTCAAACAACGAAACAAAGCACGATCTAGGTACGTAAACACCGTATAAACACATAACAAGAGTAAGAGATCCCTACCTCATGGGTTTTGAGCAAAACCCGAACCTTTGACCAAGTCAACCAAGCTCCCACGCGGTCCGATCATGATTTTTCTTGGATATTCGGAAAGCCCATGCGCCGTATAGCAACTTTAATTCTCGGGCCTTGTCCGGAATCACCCCCTAGGTAGATGAAATCGAAGAGAGAAGAGAGGAGGAAGTTTTTCGGAGGAGAGAGAGTGCCGAGAGAGTGAGAAAAGAGAAATGGGAGAAAGTAGTCTCTGGGGAAATTGTAGAAGTGAGGAGCAATCCCCCGCTTCTCGCACCACACTCACACGTGCACCCTTCACACAATTACCCTTATATCCTCCCACGAACACGTCACACCGAATATCCGCACTGTCTATCTTGACGGGCTATACATTAACAAAAAAACAAAAACAAAAAAACAAAAAAAAAAAATATAGCCTAAAAAAAATAATACGAGTCTCTACAGAAATGACCACGCTGTCCTGGTAGCACTTGCAGAGAGGTAGAGGGATACTACCAACACCTTCCACCTACCACCTGGGGAGATGACAGTGACACCCATAGACTTTGCCGGTTTGAGGGTTGGAGGGGAGCCCATCCCGTTTGACTTGGGCATTCAAAATGACCCGGTGGCACTGGAGTGGTTTTTGGGAGAGTTGCCGAAGATTGAGGAGGGATGGTGAGGTATAAGCAATTCAAGAGGTATCTCAAGAAGAAAGTGACGACCGAGCAGGAGGCTGAGCAGATGGCCAGGGCATACTTGTTGTACTTTTTCGGAGCTTCCTTGTACCCGAGCAGGCGGAGCAAGGTGCACCTGTCTTACTTGCCAGCGCTGAGGAACTTGAGGACAATCTCACGTTTTGACTGGGGTGGAGCAGTGCTTGGTATAGCCTACGATTTCTTGGGGGACTCGTCGAGGACGGAGCAGGGAGCTTCTGGCTATTGGAGGATCTGGGAGGTATGATCTCAATAGAATAAAGTACAACCCTAATTTATACTTTATCCGCTTGAATATATTGCCTACTTGATTTCACATCCATATAATTGCATGAACACTTGAACATTGACTTGAACAGCTTTGGGCCTACGAAGTATTGTGGATGTATCCGCCAATGTGCAAACACCCAGACCTGAGCACCTTCCCCTGCGCGCTCATCTGGAGCAAACAGTACATGGGGACCAAACAAGGGAGGGGTGACCTGAACGCCTTCATACTGTACTTGAATGACTTGTGAGCCTCACAAGTATAACACAAAAACTTCCATAGTTAATTATGCATTCCACCTACTGCTTTAATGCTATCGTTGATCAATTGCATTGCCAATTTGTCTTATCTGCAGATTAACTGGAATCCTTGGAGATCAGTAGAGCCAGAGCCAGAGTTCTTGGCCAGGAGCAGAGCCATTACAGCGAGCAGAGTTCTGTTAGAGTCAGCATTTGGTTGGCAATGGTACTTAGGAGACCGGGTGACACGCCAATCACTTGGTTACTTTGAGTTCTAGGTGCCAAAGCCACTACCACCACGGGCCTCACACACAGGAGAGTACACACGGCCGAGCTAGAGACGTTCACGTAGCCTGATACTGACCTGATACGCCACTTGCGTCCTAAGATGGACTATGCTACATATCAAAAAGAGCGTTTGGTGGGGCCATTGGGAATTCGGGCTTTCAGAGGCGTTCGGAGTCAGGCTCGCAAAGCCGCTGAGGAGAGGAGGGCTGCCGGTGAGAGGCAAAGCGGAGAAGAAGGCCGCGTGAGACGGAGTCTCAGCGGTCCGGTTAGAGGTGGGCCTTTAGAGCTACTATGGAAGGTGCCAGTGGTGGACTCGCAGGGGAATCCAGCTGAAGTACACCTTGTTCCTGCCAGAACTGAGCCTACATCAATTACTGTCCTGGTAAGAGTAACTTCCATTCTTGCATTTCAAAACAACTGAATTATCGTTGAATTATTTAATGATGTAAAATTGCATGCAGGTGCCCGTTGAATGGGTGAACGAGGCCATTCGCCGTATGCTTGCATTGGAGAATGTGGTGAGAAAAGCAACTAGCGACCTGCCATTGGACTTGCATTATCTAGCTCCACCACCAGCTGTTCAGAGACCTCAGGTATACAAAACGATACATTCTTGCTTCCAATAATTGTAATATGCACTTGCTTTCGATACACACACCTTGATAGCCTTTGATAGCTTTGATAGAATGTACCTATTTTCAAACATTTGATATACAATATGCACATTGTATACTAATGCTTAATTGAATTTAAAATGCAGGCACAAGGTAGGGTGGCTCCAAGAAAGAAAAGCGCACGAGGTCCTCGTCCACCAAAGAAAGCAGCAAGGACTCCTGCGCCTCTGACCACTACCAGATGACAAACGAGGAGCTCGCAGCCACCGGTTGCAAGTCGGAAAGCGGCAAAAGAGGCTGTAACGCGTGCGGAGGAGCAATACAGGATAGAGATGCGAGAGAGGGCATCTCAACAGGAGGAGACAAGAAAGAGGGAGAGGACAGAGCCTGAAGTCCTCGAAGAAGAGGAAGAAGGAGGAAGGGAGAAGAGGAAGAGGGAGAAGATGAAGAGGATAAGGAGCGTTCGTCCAACAGCAGCGGCTCCGACGACTCCGTCGACGATCCTCCGTATAAGAAGGATCCAAGAGAGATGGAAGACGAGGACACCGACTGGCTTGGACTAGTTTGAGGGCTACTACCGAGTCTCATTTTACTTTCTGTATTTTGATTTTTGCTTTTGGGCCTGCGTGCCCCAGTAGATAGCTTGATAGAAGGCTGGCGTGCCTTTATTGACATTGGTTTTGGAGGCCTACATGCCTTTTTGATTGGCGGGCGGATGTGCCCTGGTTGATTTGATGGCTTTAATTGGCCGACGTGCCATACATACAGTAGTTCCACCGTTTTGACATAGATAGATCATGACAATAGCTGTTATAAAATTTGCATTTTCTAGTTTAATTAACTCTTGTTATGAATAAGAGAAAGCAAAACCCATTGCTAATACCAAAATTGCATTGATGACGTACTGAGACTGTTCACAAACACATATGCATATATAGGTGTAACTAGCTTGAAAGAAAACGGAAAATATACCCTAGGACGCGACTAGGATACGAGGATATGAGGAATTTAATGAAATTTGGGCATAGACAAGCTAAAATCAAAAATACTTCAAACCAAACAAAATTGACGCTTCTACAAGGTCAAATGTGCATGAGATGACCTATACGAGTTGACGGAATTGAAAAATATATCCCGAAGTAGGATTTAGACTGGAAAATGCTAAAAATGACGCAAAATGGACAAGACACGCAAAACGTGACTCGAATGTAGGGGGATGAAAACAATTGATGTTTCGGATCAACTGGATTGCAACGGCTTATTCGTGCCTCTTCACCGGAACCCTAATTCGTCGTCGGAACCCTAATCTGCAAAATAGACAGGGGGTGAGCGCACCTTTGCCTCTCGTGGCAAAGGCCCTCCGATGCCTTTGTTAGTATCACGTACTAGCAATCAAACCCTAATTATCAGTAGGAAAGCAATAAGAATGCCGTGTATTGCGTACCTTTTGCCTCTAGGTTTACCTCATATTTATAGATTTTCGTATGCTTGTTGCCTAAGCATTCCTGTTGCCATAGGATTCCTAACTCGTATAGGAAACCCAGGATATCAAGGATTCTCATTTCCTTTATCAATTTATGGAAAAGAGTCTTTTTAGGATTCTTTTCCATTACGGGCCGAACATCCCATTCTCATTGGGTATCTTAACCAGATCCTATATCCCCGGAATCTTATTCCTATACGGGATATGACCATTCTGGAATCTTCCAGAGTATTTCCTCTGCTCCTACTCTCGATTGGAGCTCTTTCTTTGTTCGGCCGTCTCATGGCCGAACAGACGGCTTGGACCAGTTACTTCACATGTAACTGGTCCTTGAGCCCGTACAACCTTCCTGGACCATTGACTTCTCATGTCACTGGTCCATATTGCCGAACACTTGTTTAGCACGATGACTATCCTGTCTATATTCAAACTATGGTCCCACGTACCATTTATTCGGATATCAATTGCATTGCTTTCAACCCGTGATCCGTCGTATCATGTGCTTGGTTCTTATTTCATCTGTTCGGCTGTATCATAACCGAATAGTCTCTTTGGACCAGCTACTTCACATGTAACTTGGTCGAATGTAACCGGAATGTCTTTAACTGCCAATCAGTTAGTTTATAGCCATGACTTCTCATATCGTTGGCCCTTAATTTGCCGAACAGACTGCATGGATCAATGACTTCCCATATCATTGGTCCATATCGCTGTTCACCGAACTGCCTCGCGGTAAGTCCTGTCGTACTTACCACGTGCTCCTGAATATCACGTGTTCGGCAACTAAATGTATGTGCTTGGGAATACCTCCCTACAATTGCTCCCCAGTTTCATCTATTTACCACTATTCGGGGGCAATATATGAAGCTTAGAAACAGAATTTTATTTAGATCAGACTCTTCTGATCCCGTGCAGCCACTGCTCTAATATTCATTTGATGTTTTGGCGCCTTTGCCTTCGTGCCATCTCGAGGCATCGATTTCCACGTGGCACATTTCATATGCCTATCATTTATTTCGAACTGACGTTCTATGAAACGGCGTCAGAACGGTTTTTGCTTTCCGTTACTTTATCCTGTAACGGTGTAAGAGGAGACGTTTCATCTCCGCCTCTCGCTCTTAAACCCCTGAAAGGGCGCCGTTTGGGTTTTTACCCAGAACTCGAACTTTCAGTCTCTCTCTCTCTAAGCCTTTTGCCATCGCCACCGTCTGCAAATTCGATTGCATTCCAGGGAATCGTCACAGTATTCTCGTAAGATTCTTGTTCTCACTCCCTTTCTTCTTCTTAGGTTTCCATCTGAGATCTCATTCTCAGATTTGTGGGTCGTTTCTAGGGTTTCAGTCGCACCCATTCCCAATTTTACTTTCTCTTCGAATATATCCATGGCGGATGATAATGACAACCCTCCTAGATCCAGTAAATTTAGAAAGCTTTGTGATACCCCTGCTGCCATGGCGGCATTTAGAGAAAAGTATACCGTTCCTGAGAATGTAGGTTTTGAACTCGCCCCTTTAGGAGCAGACAGGGATGGCGGTTCTTGGGATAGGATGTGTATCCCAATTGTAGCCATTGTCGAAGGCGGAGTTCGTTTTCCTCTTCACCCACTACTCTGCCAGATTTTAAGCTGGTACCGTCTTACACCCATGCAAGTCTCCACCAACGTCTTCAGATTGATCATGGGGACTATAGCCCTAAATGGGATTCTAGAGACCCAATTAAGGATCTGGGACATCCAATGGTGGTACAGTATAGTACTAAACCCCGAGTACAATACTTACTACTTCAAGGTTAGGAGGGCAGAGAAACGTTTCGTACTCAATCTGCCAGATTCTGCTCGTGACCACGGATCTACTTCCTCTATGTAACCGGAGCATTCGAGCCTTTAGGGGAAGATGGCCAAGTGCTGGGGCTCCATTGCCCCCACATATGGGGCTATCCACGCATGCTCTTGCTTTTATCTTTTGCAATTTCTTCATTGACTGCTTTCTCATAGCTTTTCAATATGTCTAACTTTGTTTTTTCAATTCGGATTTCGCAGCTGAAAACGCTAACCACCGTCCCAGACGTGTACCGAGCAACATCCGAACAGAGGACATCAACAAAGTCCTAAAATATACAGGCGAGCCTGGTACCCGAATAGCTGGTCGGGGTCGTGACGCTGACGTACTTCTGGGATACGACCCCGCGTACAGAGGTGTCATTGACAGGAGGCTTGCTCACCCCAGCACCAGTGCCGCCTCTACATCAACTGCTCCTCAGCCTAGGAGCACAAGAGCTAACGCTGGAGTAACTGTAGCTGGTCAACTGGGTGAAATCCCTATTTCTGAAGGAGTTCCGTTACCTCGAGTTAGAGTTCAAAGATCCTCTCGGAGTCAGGCTGCCTCTCAACCATTATCCGAACAACCAACTCCAAGCCGTGTAACTAGCCAATCCTCCTCTTCAGGTTATTCTCAATCTCCTCCAAACTCAAGCACTATGACACGTCAGCCTTTAAACCTCAGCTCCCTCCTCACCGTCTCCTCTCGAGGACGGGGATCTGGTCGAGTAGCTTCCACAGGGAACGCTCCTCCTGTACCTCGTCGTAAGAGAGGAGGTTCTACCCGCTCCACTTCATCTCATGAAGTGGATACTACCGTAGAGGCTAATGATGCTCACAGAGACAAACGGCCTCGATCAGAGGACCCAACTGGTACTGCTTCTCAAGCAGATACTGAAACACATCACCCTGTTTCGCCAATTACCCAAGTGTTTCCCCAAACATGGACTCCTCCATTCACTAGAGGAGACCGTCCCGTTCACGTTGGGGACAGTGCTAGTTCGTCGGAAACAGCACTTGCTTTAGCTCAAGGGTTGCTACTCCCTGTTGACTTACAGAAGGAGTCTTCGTCTCCTCCTGACCGGCTTGTGTCCACTGGTCTCGTCAATGGGATCAAGGTAACAAAAACTTCTCTTTTCGTTTTAAAGCCTCATCTTTGTAATATTTAAGAGAAATGTTACTTACGTTTGGTATTGCTTCAGTTTATCCAAAAAATGGTCGTATTGGGCCAAAAATTCCAGGAAGCTGAAGCCGAGAGGATCAGGCTTTTAAATGACAACACTAGGCTGCTCCGAACAGTCACAAGATTAGAGAGGGAGAGAGATAAAGCTAAAGCTGATTTCTCCGAGTCAAAAGGCAAGCTTGAGACCACGGAGGAAAGCCTTCATCAAGTTTTGGCCGAGATGGACAGCACCAAAAAGGCATCCTTCGAAGATGGTTATCAGAAGGGTTTTGACGCCACAACGGCTAGCTATGTAGAGCAGATGCCGATCATTCAAGATGAGATCTGGGCTGCTTACTGGGAGGCGTGCCTTTCAAAGGTAGGAGTTGCTGAGGATTCTCCCCTATGGGTTGAGAATGATCTACCAAGTCGCCAAGTTACAGCTCCAACTGATGATGTTGATCAACAGATTGACGACTTTGCAGACGTTGATGAAGAAATACAGGTAGAATCACAAAATGATGTTGATCAATCATCTGTTCGGGAAGTGACCACTGAGATTGCTGTCCCAGAGGTACAAACTGCTGCTGCTGCTCCTGTTGTTGCTGGGGCGGATATCCCTCCAGAGGTTCAGAACCTATATTGAAAATAGCAAGCAGGTAGTTTTATGTTTGATCATCTGGCTGGTCCTGCATGACCATAGCTTCTTTACCCTGCGTGGTACCAGTACTTTCTCTATTTTGATAACACAGGTATTCGGCCCTTCGTGGCATAACTATACTTTTGCTCGGCTTCCCTCGTTTGTTGCATTTGTTTGGATGCAAAGCAGTTTTATCTAAGTATTTCGTACTTTTGAACATTTTAATCATATATGTTTTGTTTGTTTGCATAAGTTTTTCGTACTTTAGCAAATCCTACAAACATGATTACTTGTTCTGATTCTAAATCTCTCGTATTTAAACTTATTTGCGTCGCAGTTTCTCGTACTGTTGACAAGTTTATTTCATACTTGTATTTTTCACGTAAATACATACAAGTGTATTCATACCTAAAAATTGTTGCAACAGATTGTTAAGTTTCACGTACTCAACCAAATTTAAGTTTCACATACTTGAATTAGTGTGGCTTAACATATATTCGTTATGCTTTAAGCCACACCAATAAATTTTTACAAGTGTCTCGTACTGTAAATTCCATACAAGTGTTTTCATACTCGTATTCGTTAAGTTTCACGTACTTAGAACATCACACAAGTGTTTCGTACTTGCATTTAAGTTCACGTACTTAAACAAGGCATACAAGTGTTTCATACTTGTGTTTAAGTGTCACGTACTTAACTGTTTACCCTGCTCCCCAATACGAATGAGGGAAACCAATCTCGTAGTTCGTATTTAAAACAAATACCAACAGTTACACTAGAACACAACAGTGATACTAAAAAGTGATTTTATTCTTAATCTGTAAAACTCAAGAGGGCGTTATTCGTACCCCTTGTAACTAGAATAATCAAAACTAGAACAAATGAATTATATTCGTAATTCCCACACAAATACGTAGTGCAAATCTAAAACAGAACTTAAATGATTCTTTAAACAAAGAATTTTCGTAGATTATGGACATTCCAAGGCCTCGGAAGTGGATTACCATTTAAATCTGCCAATTTGTAGGCCCCTATACCAACAATCTCGGTAACTCGATAAGTGCCTTCCTAATTGGCCCCCAACTTGCCTTCATTGGCCACCTTGGTGTTGCCGAGCACTTTTCGTAGTACGAGGTCCCCAACACCAAACTCTCGAGGGTGAACATGCTTGTTATAGCTCTTCATTAGCTGCTCCTGGTAGGAAGCCAGATGGACCAATGCCCTTTCTCTCCTCTCCTCGGCGAGATCAAGCTCGATTTCAAGGGCCCTGTCATTGCCTCCACTTTCAACCAAAACGGTCCTGTTGGTCGGCAAACCGACTTCCAAAGGTATGACGGCCTCTGTTCCATAAGCTAATGAATAGGGGGTCTCTCTCGTAGACCTCCTAGGCGTTGTTCGGTGTGCCCATAAAACCAATGGTAACTCGTCAGGCCACTTCCCTTTAGCTTTGTCCAACCGTTTCTTGATCCCGTCAAGGATAGTTTTATTAGACGCTTCTGCTTGCCCATTACTCTGAGGGTAGGCTGGGGTGGAATAATAATTTCGTATTCCATACTGGGCACAAAAAGCCTTAAACTTCTTCTGAAATTGTGATCCATTGTCTGTGATCAAAGAGTAAGGGACCCCAAAGCGAGTGATAATGTTCTTCCACACGAACCTTTCTATCATGGGTTCAGTGATTTTTGGCCAATGGTTCTGCCTCAATCCACTTGGTAAAATAGTCAGTTGCCACAAGCAGGAATTTTCGATTCCCAGTCGCTTTGTGTAGCGGACCCACGATGTCCATTCCCCATTGAGCAAACGGCCAGGGACTCGTCAAAGGCACCAGATCCTCGGCGGGTGTTCGAATCATTGGTGAGAATTTTTGACACTTCTCACAAATCTTCACATACACCTTTGCATCTTCCTGCATGTGTGGCCACCAGTAGCCTTGGGTAATTGCTCGATGGGCAATGGATCTGCCTCCAGCATGGCTCCCACATGTTCCCTCGTGGATTTCATGAAGAAATTTCTGCACCATCTCAGGATGCACGCATAGCAAATATGGGCCTGTAAAGGATTTCCTGTACAACTTATCCTCTAGGGACAGCCAGAACCGAGCAGATTTGATTCTTATCTTGTGAGCCTCCTTTTTGTCAGAAGGGAGTATCTCGTTTCGTAAGAACTCCATGATTGGGTCCATCCAACTTGGGCCTTGGTTCACGTCCAAGACCAAGTCCTCACTTCTTCCAATGCTCGGCTCACTTAGATATTCTACTGCCACTTTTCTTTTGAACTCAGTTGGTACTGCTGCAGCTAACCAAGCCAATGAATCTGCATGAGCATTCTGTCCAGAACTTATCTGCTCAATGTATACCCTTTCGAAGGTATCAAGCAAGTCCCTGGCTGCCTGCACGTATGCCACCATCTTTTCATTTCGAGTTTCATATTCGCCGGACAACTGGTTTACCACAAGCTGTGAATCACAATACACCCTAACCCGTCTTGCTTTTAGGGTTTTTGCACTCCTCAAGCCTGCTAAAAGTGCCTCGTACTCTGCCACATTATTTGACGCACTAAAGCCTAGCCGAACAGATAGCTCTAACATCACTCCATCAGGGGGAAAAAGCACAATCCCAATCCCTGACCCTGTGTTACATGCTGATCCGTCAACATACAGCTTCCATTCCATGGGATCCTGTTCGGCTGGGGGTTGATTCTTTATGGGTGATGTCTCTGTTGCCTGCTCCTTTCTCGTAGGAGGTTGGGGAGCCACTGTGGGAGAAAACTCCGCCACAAAATCAGCCAACACTTGGCCTTTGATTGCTGTGCGTGGCTGATAATCGAGATCGTATTGACTTAACTTCACGGACCACGTCGAGATCCTTCCCGAGAAGTCTGCTTTTCGTAGCAGTGATTTCAATGGAAACTCAGTGTAAATCACAACCTTATGGCTTTGGAAGTAATGTGGCAGCTTCCTCGTGGCTGTCCTAAGTGCCAGGACAAGCTTTTCTAAAGGCAGATATCTCGTTTCCGAATCTAGCAATGTCTTGCTAACATAATAAACAGGGATTTGTTCCATCCCTAAGTCCCTTAACAGAACTGCACTTACTGCATGCTCGGAAACAGCTAAGTACAGAATTAAAGACTCACCTTGTTGCGGCGTTGACAAAAGTGGGGGCTCGGCTAGATACTTCTTCAGGTTCTGGAAGGCTTGTTCACATTCTGCTCCCCATTCAAATCCCTCCCTCTTTTTCAGCAATTGAAAAAATGGTCTGCACTTATCACTTGACTTGTTGATGAATCTGTTAAGCGCTGCTGCCATTCCAGTCAGTCTCTGGACTTCCTTTGTGGTTTTGGGACTTTGTAGCCTCTGTAGGGCAGCAATCTGATCGGGATTAGCCTCTATCCCTCTCATGGTTACCAAATGACCCAGGAACTTTCCTGAACCAACTCCAAACGCACATTTCGAGGCGTTGAGTTTCAATTTGTACTTTCTCAAGATTTCGAAAACCTCTTTCAAATCAGCTATATGCCCCTGTTTATCTCTACTTTTTACCACCATATCATCTATGTAAACTTCCATAATCTTTCCAAGCAATTTCTTGAACATGATGGTTGCAAGTCTGTGAAGTCTACTCAGACTCGCCACTTCCCATTCTTTTTCTTCACCGCAACGGTGTTAGATAACCATTCTGGGTAGTAGACCTCGCGTATCGCTTTAGCCTCCAGTAAACGATCGACTTCTTCTATTACTGCATCCACATGCTGAACGGCTGCCCTTCGTTTTTTCTGAATGACCGATTTATGCTGGGGATCTATGTTCAAATGATGACAGATCACATCTGCATCCACTTCGGGCATCTCCTCTGGTACCCATGCAAATACATCGACATATTCCTTCAGAAATCTTATTGACTCAGCCTTTTCCTCTGCTGGTAATGATTCCCCAATTAAAAAATATCTTTCAGGATCAGTTTCGCTGATCTGAATCTTTTCCAAACCTTCAACCACTTTTTCATCCGGGCTTCTTCCAACATCCTCGATAGTTGGTTGATCCGGTTCTTCTAACGTATGAACATGGTGGACCTTTGGGGCTGTTTTAATGATGGAGATCAAACACTGTTGAGCCACTTTCTGATTGCCTCTAAGTACTTCAACCCCATTCGATCCTGGGAACTTCACCATCTAATGATAAGTCGAGGATACCGCCCTCATCTTGTGCAACCATGTCCTTCCTATAATCACGTTATAGGAAGAGAGAACATCGACTACTAAGAAATCTGTCCTCAATACCACGGTTCCAGCCCGAACAGGTAGTGTTACCTTTCCAAGGGGCCAGACTGCTCCTGCACCGAAGCCAATCAGAGGTGTTGTAGATTGCTCTAAATCTGTTTGGGCCAATCCCAACTTCTTGAATGCATCGTAGTACAACACCTCTGTACAACTTCCTGAGTCCACAAGGATCCTCTCAATGTCATATTCCCCAACTCGTAGGGTTACGACCAATGCATCGTTGTGGGGTATTTGGACCTCTCCTAGGTCATCATCACTTAATGCCAAGCTCTCATTGCATACATCAGTCTCTTGCCCTCTCTTGTTTCCCAATCGCATCACGTGCTGATCGTGCTTAACTTGCCTTTGTAACAGCCTAACCTCATTTCTCGTATAAGGTGTGGCCAACCCATGTATCATATGGATTATTCCTTTAGGGTTTTGCTCGTAACCCAGCTCCATAGCCTTCCCTTTCTCCTTAGGATCCTCCTGGATAAATTCCTTGAGATATCCCCGAGAGACCAAATCATCAAGGTGCCTCTTGTACATCTCACAATCCTCGGTCATGTGGGCCTAATCTTTGTGGTAACTGCAGTGCTGATTCGTAGCACGTTTTGCATCCTTGTCTCCGCCTAGACTCGGGGGCCACTTGAAATATGGCTGATTCTTTATTCGATAAAGAATCCTGTATATTGGTTCCTTCCAAACCGTAGTGATAGAAAAGAAAGCTTTTGGGTCAGGAGCTTGCTTATCTCTGTACGGCTCTTTCTTAGCCTGCCCATATTCCCTTCTCTCTCTATAAGTCTTGGGCTCTGGCTTATCCACCTTTTTGGCAGGTGCCTTCGGCTGTTTGGCAACCGTCCTGCCATCCTCACGGAGTATGTCATCCTCCATTCTGGTGTGTTGCTCTATCCGTTCCATCAATTTAGCCAAAGTGGCCACCGGATGTTTATTCAATGAACGACGCAGTTCTCCCCGAACAGGCAAACCAGTCTTGAAGGTAGCAATTGCGTACTCTTCACTGCAACTTTCAATCTCGTTGAAAGTTTCCCAGTACTTCTTTGCATAATCCCTGATTTGCTCGTTCTCCTCCTGTTTCATAGTGGATAGACTCTCAAAGGTCTTAGGGGCCTTTCTGCTCGTCAAGAACCGAGCAGTGAATTCCTCGGCCAACTGCCTCCACCCACGTATGGATCGTGGGGCCAGTTTATGAAACCAGGATAAGGCCACTTTGCCAAGACTGGAGGGAAACATCTTGCACAAGATGGAATCATCCCCTTCATGCATAAACATAGCATGTTGATAATGCTGTGTGTGAGCCACGGGATCCGTATTTGTCTCGTAAAGTACGAATGCACCGTGCTTCACTCTACTCGGCAACCTAGCCTCTTGTAGCCTTTTTATAAATGGGGAGGCCGCAATATTACTTAATGCCTTGCGTGCTGCTTCTCGTGCAGTCACTGTTCCATCCTCGAACTCCTTGGACTTGTGAGCTATAGCTTTGGCCCAATCAGCATCAGGTCTCTCGTACCTATCTCGATGGTGTTTCCTTGTTCCCTCCTCTTCGGGGGTGGAACTTCTGTCTCTGCTTCTCCCTTTTCGTGAAGAAGCCCTTCTCTCTTCTGTTCGGCTTCTACTTCTTTTTCCCCTTTTTCGTAGAGAAGCCTCAAAATGCCCTATGACAGGACTTCTGCTCCTTCTTCTTCGTGAATGGGTCTACTTATGGACTACCAGCGTCCTTCCATCTCTTTGGGAATGCCTACAAGAGAGTCCAGAATCTTCTGGGTGCTCTCGTACCCGCTGCAACTCCTGTATCTCATACTCTCATTTTTTAATTAAACGAGCATACTCCTCGATTTCCCTTCTCTTCTTATCAAGGACATCGTTATCATCGTGTATACTCTTTGAACGGGTAACTGACTCTTCTCTTCGATGAGACTTACTCCTTCTCGTGGAGTCAGTAGCAATTTTGTCTCCTTTTTCCTTGGAGTTACCTCTGTCATGTCTACCAGTGGGCTTTCTCGGAGCGCCTGGTGGGGATTTATCTCTTTCCCCACCCAACTGGTCCTTTGGACTAAATGGAGTAGCTAGATCCTCTTCCATCGTACTTACTTTTCAAAAGGGAACTCGTTCGTTTCCCACAGACGGCGCCAATTGTAGGGGGATGAAAACAATTGATGCTTCGAATCAACTGGATTGCAACAGCTTATTCGTGCCTCTTCACCGGAACCCTAATTCGTCGTCGGAACCCTAATCTGGAAAATAGACAGAGGGTGAGCGCACCTTTGCCTCTCGTGGCAAAGGCCCTCCGATGCCTTTGTTAGTATCACGTACTAGCAATCAAACCCTAATTATCAGTAGGAAAGCAATAAGAATGCTGTGTATTGCGTACCTTTTGCCTGTAGGTTTACCCAGGATATCAAAGATTCTCATTTCCTTTATCAATTTATGGAAAAGAGTCTTTTTAGGATTCTTTTCCATTACGGGCCGAACATCCCATGCTCATTGGGTATCTTAACCAGATCCTATATCCCCGGAATCTTATTCCTATACAGGATATGACCATTCTGGAATCTTCCAGAGTATTTCCTCTGCTCCTACTCTCGATTGGAGCTCTTTCTTTGTTCAGCCGTCTCATGGCCGAACAGACGGCTTGGACCAGTTACTTCACATGTAACTGGTCCTTGAGCCCGTACAACCATCCTGGACCATTGACTTCTCATGTCACTGGTCCATATTGCCGAACACTTGTTTAGCACGATGACTGTCCTGTCTATATTCAAACTATGGTCCCACGTACCATTTATTCGGATATCAATTGCATTGCTTTCAACCCGTGATCCCTCGTATCACGTGCTTGGTTCTTATTTCATCTGTTCGGCTGTATCATAACCGAATAGTCTCTTTGGACCAGCTACTTCACATGTAACTTGGTCGAATGTAACCGGAATGTCTTTAACTGCCAATCAGTTAGTTTATAGCCATGACTTCTCATATCGTTGGCCCTTAATTTGCTGAACAGACTGCATGGATCAATGACTTCCCATATCATTGGTCCATATCGCTGTTCACCGAACTGCCCCGCGATAAGTCCTGTCGTACTTACCACGTGCTCCTGAATATCACGTGTTCGGCAACTAAATGTATGTGCTCAGGAATACCTACCTACATCGAATATATCCCAGACTGAAACCGACACCTCCGTACAGTCACATTAGGTCCATATGACCTATACGGCATGAGAGAACTTGGCAAAAACCCTCAAAACAAAATTTGACCCCTAGAAACCTCGATTTGAACTTGAAATGAGCCGCCGAGGGTCTAAAATCTTCGTTAAGCGTGATATTTTGAATTTGACACTTGGATACAGTCACATATGCTTATTATGACTTGCTGGAATCATCAAAACTACAAAAGACCCCTTGGAACAAAAAATGGTAAAAACAGATCAGTAACTGCTGCAAACTGTCAAAATGCAGACTGTAGCGTCGCGCGGGGTACTAAGTCCAACGCGCGACAAAGCTTCTGTCGCACGACGAAGTGAGTCAAGCGCGCGATGCTCAGTCCCTGATAGGGTGCCTTTGTTTGACCAAACTTCCCTTTTCAAGGTCCACAAGCCTTGGTAGACTTTTCAGACGGCCTGCAAACAGCCTTGCAATTATAGAAGGGGGTGTCTTTGCATTGCAAGGTGTTAGGACACCTTACATGGAGCATATCTCTTTGGCACGAGTATCGAGGATGATATTTTCGAGAATTTTACCTATAAATGGGAACTACTAGCAACAATGTAGGGTATACCCTTCCCTTGTAAGCACAAAAACTCTCATTACATCAAATGGAAAGTCCGTTAGGCGCAATACTCGATCCTTGGCTAATGAGATCCGAAACCGTTGATTGGGCGAGTCCCCGATCCCGATGCTTAGCTTCAATCCGTGATCTTCGACACGTGGGGCCACGCCCTGAGCTTCTCCAAGCTGCCATGGTTTACTGGGACCCAACCATGCACGTCTTTCGGTTCAACGAGGAGGAGATGTGCCCAACAGTGGAGGAATTCGAAGCATATCTCCAAGGCTTCACCAATTCACATGTCCTTGCTGTTCCTTCGTTCCAGGAGGATATGGGGCACCTCTTACAGATGACCCTCAACATATTCGAAGAACTGACAGCCAGTATAATCCAGGATGACGAACTCAACATCGTCTGACTTATTGAGTTGTATGGTCCTGAGGGAGCCCTAAGGGATTATGTCGGCAGGCCCAACGACGCTTTGTACTTTCGATCTGCGCACTGGCAGCCTACATGCTGATTCTTGCTGACGGAAGAGCTAGTCCCAGCTTGGTGAGCATTGCCTCGCAAATGGGAACCCGGAAGAATGTCATGCCTAAAATATTGGCTGAGACCCTCATGGGCCCAGATTTGGTCAAAAGTGGTCATGCAGCCTCATTCAGCGGATGTCCTCTCTTGCTCCAGGTAGGTTCTCACTCAACTCACCTTGTACACACTTCTCATTTGACGTTTAAATAAGGATCACTCATGAAACCTTACTTGTTTTTTCACTCAGGCTTTATCTGGTTCCTGACTTGTTTTTCCACTCGTGCAGCTTTGGCTTTCGGACAAACTCGGGTTGATTGCAGCTCCTGAAGCGAACTGGCCTTATTTGCCCAGGCGGATGCACCAGAGAGGGATGCTATACCCAGAAATGTCCGTGGAGGAGTGGTATACATTCATGAACGAGATGTTGCCACATGAGATCATCTGGAGACATGAAGAGCTGGACATCCCAGATATGGCCACGAATTCTATAGGCTTTGAGAGAATGGTGATTGCTCGGCTGTCCAGCTTCACCTTCTATATTCCAGGCCGTATCCTTCATCAACTAGGGATGAGTCAAGGGCTTCACCGAGCCGGGAGGGAGACCTTTCACATTCCTGAATTCACTGCTCAAAACCTGACCGGGTATGAACACAACTAGGGCTTGAAGCAACGTGGCGGAGCGGATCCAGATTTCAGCACAAAGCTCCAATGGCGCTACAAAGCATGGCTGCAAAAAGAAGTTGCGAGGAGACAAAATGTAGACTGACTCTTGACAGGACCCAAATGATCTAGAATAAATTGTGTAGGGGGATGAAAACAATTGATACTTTGGATCAACTGGATTGCAACGGCTTATTCGTGCCTCTTCACCGGAACCCTAGCTCGACGTCTGAACCCTAATCTGCAAAATAGACAGGGGGTGAGTGCACCTTTGCCTCTCGTGGCAAAGGCCCTCCGATGCCTTTGTTAGTATCACGTACTAGAAAACTTAACCCTAATTATCAGTAGGAAAGCAATAATAATGCAATGTATTGCGTACCTTTTGCCTCTAGGTTTACCTCATATTTATAGATTTATGGATGCTTGTTGTCCAAGCATCCTTGTTGCCATAGGATTCCTAACTCGTATAGGAAACCCAGGATATCAAGGAGTCTCGTTTCCTTTATCAGTTTATGGAAAAGAGTCCTTTTAGGATTCTTTTCCTTTAAGAGCCGAACATCCCATACTCGTTGGGTATCTTTCTCAGATCATATATTCTTGGGATCTTTATCCCTTTATGGGACATGACTACTCTGGAATCTTCTAGAGTATTCCCTCTGCTCCTACTCTTGATTGGAGCTCCTTCTTTGTTCGGCTGTCTCATGGCCGAACAGACTACCTGGACCAGGGACTTCACATGTAACTTGGTCCAAATGTAATCAAAATGTCTCCTATCTGCCGAACAGATAGTTTACACCAGTGACTTGTCATGTCATTGGCCTTTATTCAGCCGAACAGATTACATGGACCAAGGACTTCACATGTCATTGTTCCATATCGCTATTCTTCATACTGCCCGGCGATAAGTCCAGTCGTATTTACCACGTGTTCCCAAACATCACGTGTTCGGTAACTAAATGTATCTGCTCGGGAATACCTCCCTACAATTGCTCCCCAGCTTCATGTATTTACCATTGTTCGGGGGCAATATATGATGCTTAGAAACAGAATTCTATCTAGACCAAACTCTTTTGATCCCGTGCAGTCATAATTTCAATATCTCATTGATGCCTTTTGGCGCCTCTGTCATTATACCATCTCGAGGTAATGACTCCACGTGGCATGTTTCATATGCCTAGCATTAAATTTGAACTGACGTTCTATGAAACGGCGTCAGAACGGTTTCTTCTTTCCGTTACTTTTACCTGTAATGGCGTGAGAGGAAACGTTTCGTCTCCGTCTCCCAACCTTAAACCCCTGAAAGGGCTCTTTTTGGTTTTTTACCCAAAACATTCGAACTTTCAGTCTTTCTCTCTAAGCTTTCCGCCATCGCTGCCATCTGCAAACTTGATTGCAACCCAGGGAATCGTCACAGTACTCTTGTAAGATTTCTCGTTCTCACTTCATTTCATCTGCTTAGATTTCCATCTGAGATCTCATTTCTCAGATTCGTGGGTCGTTTCTAGGGTTTCAATTCGTACCCATTTCCATTGTTTCTCCTTTTCTGAATATACTCATGGCGGATGACAACCCTCCTAGACCCAGTAAGTTTAGGAAGCTTTGTGATACCCCTGCTGCCATGGCGGCATTTAGAGAAAAATACAATATTCTTGAAAACGTAGGGCTTGAACTCGCCCCATTAGGAGCGGATAGGGATGCTGGATCGTGGGATAGAATGTGTATCCCAATCGTGTCCATTGTCGAAGGCGGGGTCCATTTCCCCCTTCATCCATTACTTCGCCAGATTTTGAGCTGGTACCGTCTTACACCCATGCAAGTTTCTACGAACGTTTTTAGACTGATAATGGGGACTATAGCCCTAAATGGGATTCTAGAGACCAATTTAGGAATCTGGGACATCCAGTGGTGGTATAGTATAGTACTAAACCCTGAGTACAATACTTACTACTTCAAAGTTAGGAGGGCAGAGAAGCGCTTCGTGCTCAATCTGCCAGATTCTGCTCGTGACCATGAGATCGACTTCCTCTATGTGACTGAAGCATTCGAGCCTTTAGGGGAAGATGGCCAAGTGCTGGGGCTCCATTGCCCCCACATATGGGGCTATCCACGTATGCTCTTGATTTTCCTCTTTTACAATTCTTCATTTACTGCTTTCTCGTAGCTTTCTCATGAACTAAATTTGGTTTTTCAATTTGAATTTTGCAGCTGAAAACGTTAATCATCGTCCCAGACGTACACCAAGCAACATCCGAACAGAGGACATTAACAAAGTCCTAAAATATAAAGGCGTGCCTGGTACCCGAACAGCTGGTCGGGGCGTGACGCTGACGTGCTTCTGGGATACGATCCCGCGTACAGAGGTGTCATTGACAGGCGGCTTGCTCATCCTAGCACCAGTGCTGCCTCTACATCAACTGCTCCTCAGCCTAGGAGCACAAGAGCTAACGCAGGAGTAACTGTAGCTGGTCAATTGGGTGAAATCCCAATCTCTGAAGGAATTCCATTACCACGAGTGAGAGTTCGAAGATCCTCACGAAGTCAGGCCTCCTCTCTACCATTACCCGAACAGCCAGCTCCGATCTGTGTGACTAGCCAATCCTCGTCTTCAGGTTATTCTGCATCTCCTCCTATCTCAAGCATTATGACACGCCAGCCCCTAAATCTCAGCTCCCTCGTCACCGTCTCTTCTCGGGGACGTGGGACTGGGCGGGTGGCCTCAACTGGGGCCCCTCCCCTACGATCTCGTCGTAATAGGGGGGGTCCGCACGGTCATCATCTTCTCCTCGAGAAGTGGACGCCACTACAGAGGCTGCTGACCTTCATAAAGACAAACGCTCAAGGGTAGATAATCAAGATGGTACTACCACACAAGCAGATACCAAAACTCATCATCCCATCTCACCAACCACTCAAGTCCTCCCTCAGACGTGGACTCCTCCTTTCACTAGGGGGGACCGTCCCGTTCACGTCGGGGATAGTGCTGGTTCATCTGAAACCGCACTTGCCTTAGCTCAAGGATTGCTGCTCCCAGTAGCTATGCAAAAAGAAAATGCATCTGCACCTGATCGGCTCGTTTCTATTGGACTTGTCAGCGGTATCAAGGTATTTGTTACTTGATTTTTCTTTGTAAGGTCTATACGTATATTTGCTATCAAACTTGTATTGCTACACCTGTTTCTGACTATTTGATATTTTTGTCAGTTTATTCAAAAGATAGTTACTCTGGGTAAGAAGTACCAAGAAGCAGATGCTGAGAGGGTGAGGCTGATGAACGATAACACCAGATTGCTCCGAACAATCACCAGGTTGGAAAGAGAAAGAGACAAAGCCAAATCTGATTTCAACCAAACTAAAGAAAAACTTGAAGTTGCCGAAGAGAACCTCAACCAGGCTTTATCAGAGATTGACAATGCCAAGAAAGCTGCATATGAAGAAAGGTACCAGAAGGGATTCGACACCACAACTGCTAACTATGTAGAACAGATTCCTGCTATCCAAGATCAGATTTGGATTGCTTGCTGGGAAACTTGTCTAACGAAGGTTGGCGTTGCAGAGGACTCTCCTCTCTGGACTGACAATGAACTACCGAGCAGCCGTGCTGCAGCTTCCCAAGAGCAAGAAGTTCCTCTGGAAGATGACTTTGAACAACAAATTGAAGAATTTACTGGAATGGAAGAAGATATTCCCTCTGGATCTCAGACTGTCCAGTCTCCTGTTCGGGATTCAAATCCTGAACCTATTAACTTGGAGGAAAATGCGACTGAAGGAGATGTCACAGCTGAAGAACCAGACAGGGCAAACTCAGATGTCCAAAACCTGGACTAAACCTTTGGTAGGTTTGAAAAAAAGACTTTCTTTAGAACAGTTGAGCTGGTCCTGCGTGACCGTAGCTTTCAAACCCTGCGTGGTACCAGTACTTTCTTGTGGTAATACTCTGGATAATACAGGTATTCGGCCCTTCGTGGCACTTGCTCGGCTCTCCTCTGTTTGTTGCATCTGTTCGGATGCACTGTTTTAATCTCAAGTATTTCGTACTGTTGATTGTCTTATGTTATGCAAGTTTCACATACTTTAAGAGCCATAACAAACATACAATTTGTTCCTTAAGAGTCACGTACTTAAGAGCAAAACATATAATTTGCAACAGAACATACAAGTGTTTTTCGTACTTTGTAATTCTTCTGAGTTTCACGTACTTAGTTAGTTTTTTAAGTTTCTCGTAAATAAATGTTTTAAAAGTCTTTCAAGTGTTGTCATACAAACACTTGATCATAAAGGTTTTCCTCAAGTTTCAAATAAGTTTCATGTACTTAAACTAAATGTGGCTTACATTTAAGTCAAGCCAATATAGTTTCTCAAGTATCACGTACTTAAAATACCATATAAGTATCTCGTACTTTGAACGTCCATACAAGTATTTCGTACTTGTATTTTTTAAAAGAAAACATACAAGTGTTTTCATACTTGCTAAGTATCACGTACTTAAGAAAATACATACAAGTGTTTTCATACTTTCGTTCAAATGTATACCCAAGTTTCACATACTTGAAATTCTATACAAGTGTTTCGTACTTGTATTCGTTAAGTGTCACGTACTTAAAAATGTATAAAACTTTTAAGTTTCACATACTCAAAAGGTATACCCTGCTCCCCAATACGAATAAGGAGAACCAAACTCGTAGTTCGTACTTAAATACCACAACAGTTATTTGAAAGAAGTGATTTTATTCATAACCTGTAAAACGCAAGAGGGCGTTACTCGTACCCTTTGCAAAAATAATCAAAACTAGAACAAAGGAATTATATTCGTAATTCCCACACAATCACGTAGTGTAAATCCAAAACAGATTTTAATAGTTCTAAACAAAGAACTTTCGTAAATTATGAATATTCCAAGGCCTCGGAATTGGATCACCATCCACATCTGCCAATCTATAGGCTCCTATGCCCACAATCTCAGTTACTCTATACGGGCCTTCCCAGTTGGCCCCCAGCTTGCCTTCATTTGCCACCTTGGTGTTGCCGAGCACTTTTCGTAGCACAAGGTCCCCAACACCAAATTCTCTAGGATGAACATGTTTGTTGTAGCTTTTCATCAGCTGTTCTTGGTAAGAAGCAAGATGTACTAAGGCCTTTTCTCTCTTCTCCTCGGCAAGATCAAGCTCGATTTCAAGGGCCCTGTCATTGCCTCCACTTTCAACCAAAGCTGTCCTGTTGGTCGGCAGACCCACTTCCAGAGGTATGACAGCCTCTGTTCCAAATGCCAACGAATAGGGGGGCTCTCCCGTAGACCTCCTGGGCGTTGTTCGGTGAGCCCACAAAACTAACGGTAACTCATCAGGCCATTTTTCCTTTGCTTTGTCCAGCCTCTTCTTTATCCCATCTAGGATAGTTTTATTGGATGCCTCTGCTCGCCCATTACTCTAAGGGTAGGCCGGAGTGGAGTAATAATTTCGTATTCCATACTGGGCACAAAAAGCCTTGAATTTCTTCTGAAATTGGGATCCATTGTCTGTAATCAATGAATAAGGGACCCCAAAGCGAGTGATGATGCTTTTCCACACGAACCTTTCTATCATAGGTTCAGTGATTTTGGCCAATGGTTCTGCCTCAATCCACTTCGTAAAATAATCAGTTGCTACAAGCAGGAATTTTCGATTCCCAGTTGCTTTATGCAATGGACCCACGATATCCATTCCCCATTGGGCAAAAGGCCAGGGACTCGTCAAAGGCACCAGATCCTCGGCAGGTGTTCGAATCATTGGTGAGAATTTTTGGCACTTCTCACAAATCTTTACATAAACCTTTGCATCTTCTTGCATGTGTGGCCACCAGTAGCCTTGAGTAATTGCTCGGTGGGCAATGGATCTCCCTCCAGTATGGCTCCCACATGTTTCCTCGTGGATCTCATGAAGGAACTTCTGTACCATCTCAGGATGTACGCATAGCAAATAGGGACCTATAAAGGATTTCCTATACAACTTACCCTCCGGGGACAGCCAAAACCTAGCAGATTTGACTCTTATCTTGTGGGCCTCCTTTTTATCAGAAGGGAGTATCTCGTCTCGTAAGAACTCCATTATTGGGTCCATCCAACTTGGTCCTTGGTTCACGTCCAAGACCAAGTCTACACTCCTCCCAATGCTCGGCTCATTTAGGTATTCTACTGCCACCCTTCTTTTGAACTCTGTTGGTACTGCTGCAGCCAACCAAGCTAAAGAATCTGCATGAGCATTCTGTCCAGAACTTATTTGCTCAATATATACCCTCTCGAAGGTATCAAGCAAGTCTTTTGCTGCCTGCACGTAGGCTACCATCTTTTCATTCCGAGTCTCGTACTCGCCGGACAATTGATTCACAACGAGCTGGGAATCACAATACACCCTGACCCGTTCTGCTTTAAGGGTCTTCGCACTTCTCAATCCTGCCAAGAGTGCTTCATATTCAGCCACATTATTCGATGCACTGAATCCAAGCTGAACAGAGAGTTCAATCAGAACTCCTTGAGGAGGAAAGAGGACAACTCCAATTCCAGAACCAGTATTACACGTTGATCCATCAACGAATAACTTCCATTCTTTGGGATCCTGTTCGGCTATGGGTTGATCCTTCAAGGATGATGTCTTAGCTGCCTGTTCCTTTCTCGTAGGAGGCAAGGGAGCAACAGTGGGGGAAAACTCTGCCACAAAATCAGCCAACACCTGGCCTTTAATTGCTGTGCGTGGCTGATACTCGAGATCATACTGACTTAACTCCACGGACCACGTCGAGATCCTTCCCGAGAAATCTGCCTTTTGAAGCAGTGATTTCAATGAATACTCAGTATAAACCACAACCTTATGGCTTTGGAAGTAGTGTGGCAATTTCCTGGTTGCTGTCCTAAGTGCCAGGACAAGTTTTTCTAAAGGCAGATATCTCGTCTCTGCATCCAACAATGTCTTGCTAACATAATAAATGGGGATTTGCTCGATCCCCAAATCCCTCAACAAGACTGCACTTACTGCGTGCTCGGAAACAGCTAAGTACAGAATTAAAGACTCACCGGGCTATGGAGTTGACAACAGTGGGGGTTCGGCCAGGTACTTCTTCAGATCCTGGAAAGCTTGCTCACATTCTGCTCCCCATTCAAATCCCTCCCTCTTTTTCAGTAGCTGAAAAAAGGGTCTGCACTTGTCACTTGACTTGCTGATGAATCTGTTTAGTGCTGCTGCCATCCCAGTCAGCCTTTGGACTTCCTTGGTAGTTTTGGGACTCTGTAATCTCTGCAAAGCATCGATCTGCTCGGGATTTGCCTCTATTCCCCTCATAATTACCAAATGGCCCAGGAACTTTCCTGAACCAACTCCAAACGCACACTTCGAGGCGTTGAGCTTCAACTTGTATTTCCTCAAAATTTCAAAGACTTCTTTTAAATCAGTAATATGCCCTCCTTTTTCTTTACTCTTTACCACCATATCATCTATGTAAACTTCCAAAGTCTTCCCAGTGAGCTTCTTGAACATAATGGTTGCAAGTCTTTGGTATGTAGCCCCAGCATTCCTCAGCCCAAACGGCATGACACTGTAACAGTATAACCCTCGTGGTGTGATGAACGAAGTCTTCTCTTGATCTGGTTCAAACATAGCAATCTGATGATATCCTCGATATGCATCGAGAAAACTCATTCGCTCGTAACCAGAGGTTGCATCAACCAATTGGTCAATCCTGGGCAAAGGAAAACTGTCCTTAGGACACGCTTCGTTCAGGTCTGTGAAGTCCACGCAGACACGCCACTTACCATTCTTCTTCTTTACCACAACAGTGTTGGATAACCACTCTGGGTAATAGACTTCACGTATTGCCTTGGCCTCCAGTAATCGATCGACCTCATCAATCACTGCATCTACATGCTGCACGGCTGCCCTTCGTTTTTTCTGAATGATCGGCTTGTGCTGAGGGTCAATGTTTAAATGGTGACAGATCATATCTGCATCCACTCTGGGCATTTCCTCTGGCACACATGCAAAAACATCAATATACTCCTTTAGAAATCTTATCGACTCAGCCTTTTCGTTTGCTGGTAGTGATTCCCCAATTAAAAAATATCTTTCAGGATCAGTATCGTTGATCTGAATCTTTTCCAATCCTTCAATCACTTTTTCAGCCGGGCTTCTTCCAACATCCTCGATGGTTGGTTGATCTGGTACTTCTAATGTATGAACATGGAGGGCCTTTGGAGCTGTTTTGATGATAGAAATCAAACATTGTTGTGCCACCTTCTGGTTGCCTTTAAGGACTTCAATCCCATTTGAACCTGGGAATTTCACCATCTGGTGATAAGTCGAGGAGACTGCTCTCATTTTGTGCAACCACGTTCTCCCTATAATCGCGTTATAGGAAGATGGGACATCGACCACCAAAAAGTCTGTTCTCAACACCACTGATCCAGCCCGAACAGGTAACGTTACCTTTCCAAGGGGCCAGACTGCTCCTGCACCGAACCCAATAAGAGGTGTTGTTGACTGTTCTAAATCTGATTGGGCCAGGCCCAGCATTTTGAATGCATCATAGTACAATACCTCTGTACAACTCCCCGAGTCCACTAGAATTCTCTCGATGTCATATTCCCCAACTCGTAGGGTTACGACCAATGCATCGTTGTGGGGTATTTGGACCTCCCCCAAGTCATCATCACTGAATGCCAAGCTCTCATTGCATACATCAGTCTCTCGCCCTCTCTTGTTTCCCAATCGCATCACGTGCTGATCGTGTTTGACCTGTCTTTGCAACAGCCTCACCTCACTCCTCGTATAAGGTGCAGCCAACCCATGTATCATATGGATCACGCCTTTAGGGTGTTGCTCGTAACCCAGCTCCATAGCCTTCCCTTTCTCTTTAGGGTCCTCCTGGATAAACTCCTTGAGATAGCCCCGAGAGACCAAATCATCAAGGTGCCTCTTGTATACCTCACAATCCTCGGTCATATGGCCCCAATCTTTGTGATAACTGCAGTGCTGATTCGTAGCACGTTTTGCATCTTTGTCTCCGCCTAGACTTGGGGGCCATTTAAAATATGGCTGATTCTTTATTCGATAAAGAATCCTGTATATTGGCTCCTTCCAAACCGTAGTGATAGAAAAGAAGGACTTGGGGTCAGGAGCTTGCTTGTCCTTGTATGGCTCTTTCTTAGCTTGCCCATACTCCCTTCTGTCTTTGTATGTCTTGGGCTCTGTCTTATCCACTTTTTTGGCAGGTGCCTTCGGCTGTTCGGCAACCGTCCTGCCATCCTCACGGAGTATGTCATCCTCCATTCTGGCGTGTTGCTCTATCCGTTCCATCAATTTAGCCAAGGTGGCTACCGGATGTTTATTCAATGAACGGCGCAGCTCTCCCCGAACAGGCAAACCAGTCTTGAAGGTAGCAATCGCGTACTCCTCACTGCAACTTTCAATCTCGTTGAAAGTTTCCCAGTACTTCTTTGTGTAATCCCTGATCTGCTCGTTTTCCTCCTGCTTCATGGTGGAAAGACTTTCAAAAGTCTTTGGGGCCTTTCTGCTCGTTAAGAACCGAGCAGTGAATTCCTCTGCCAACTGCCTCCATCCTCGTATGGATCGTGGGGCCAACTTATGAAACTAGGATAAAGCCACCTTGCCAAGACTGGAGGGAAACATCTTGCACAAGATGGAATCATCCCCTTCATGCATAAACATGGCCTGTTGATAATGCTGTATGTGAGCCACAGGATCCGTATTTGTCTCATAAAGTACGAACGCTCCGTGCTTCACTCTGCTCGGCAATCTTGCTTCTTGTAGCCTTTTTGTAAAGGGGGAGGCTGCAATATTGCTCAGGGCCTTGCGCGCTGCTTCTCGTGCAGTTACTGTCCCATCCTCTTGCTCTTTTGACTTGTGGGCCGAAGCCTTGACCCAATCAGCATCAGGTCTCTCGTACCTGTCTCGATGATGCTTTCTCGTGTCCTCTTCCTCGGGGGTAGAACTTCGGTCTCTGCTCCTCCTTTTTCGTGAGGAAGTCCTTCTCTCTAGTGTTCGGCTTCTACTTTTTCTTCCCATTTTTCGTGGAGAAGCCTCATGACGCCCTATAACAGGACTTCTGCTCCTGCTTCTGCTCCTTCTTCCTCGTGAAGGAGCTTTTCTGTATTGTACCACAGCATACCTACTACCTCTAGAATTTCTTCGAGACAGTCCAGAATCCTCCGGATGCTCCCTAATTTTTTCCAATTCTCTGATCTCATGCTCTCGTTTTTTAATCAGACGAGCATACTCCTCGACTTCTTGCCTCTTTCTATCAAGAACGTCGTCGCTATGGTGCACACTCCTGGAGTGCGCGATCGATTCATCCCTTTGATGGGATTTACTCCTTCTCGTGGATCTCGAAGCCGTCTCTCCATCTCCTCTATTTTTGGAGTTATGATGCACGGTAAGGGGGCGGTCCTTACTCGTGTTCCTCCTGTGCCCACCCTGGGGCTTTCTCGGAGCCCCAGGTAGTGATTTGTCCCTTCCTCCATCTAACACATCTTTTGGTTCATGCGGTGTTGCTGGAGTTACTTCCACCATGGTCGTATTTCAAAAGGGAATTCTTTCGTTTCCCACAGACGGCGCTAATTGTAGGGGGATGAAAACAATTGATACTTCGGATCAACTGGATTGCAACGGCTTATTCGTGCCTCTTCACCGGAACCCTAGCTCGACGTCTGAACCCTAATCTGCAAAATAGACAGGGGGTGAGTGCACCTTTGCCTCTCGTGGCAAAGGCCCTCCGATGCCTTTGTTAGTATCACGTACTAGAAAACTTAACCCTAATTATCAGTAGGAAAACAATAATAATGCAATGTACTGCGTACCTTTCACCTCTAGGTTTACCTCATATTTATAGATTTATGGATGCTTGCTGTCCAAGCATCCTTGTTGCCATAGGATTCCTAACTCGTATAGGAAACTCAGGATATCAAGGAGTCTCATTTCCTTTATCAGTTTATGGAAAAGAGTCCTTTTAGGATTCTTTTCCTTTAAGAGCCGAACATCCCATACTCGTTGGGTATCTTTCTCAGATCCTATATTCTTGGGATCTTTATCCCTTTATGGGACATGACTACTCTGGAATCTTCTAGAGTATTCCCTCTGCTCCTACTCTTGATTGGAGCTCCTTCTTTGTTCGGCTGTCTCATGGCCGAACAGACTACTTGGACCAGGGACTTCACATGTAACTTGGTCCAAACGTAATCAAAATGTCTCCTATCTGCCGAACAGATAGTTTACACCAGTGACTTGTCATGTCATTGGCCTTTATTCAGCCGAACAGATTACATGGACCAAGGACTTCACATGTCATTGTTCCATATCGCTGTTCTTCATACTGCTCGGCGATAAGTCCAGTCGTATTTACCACGTGTTCCCAAACATCACGTGTTCCCAAACATCACGTGCTCGGTAACTAAATGTATCTGCTCGGGAATACCTCCCTACAAATTGTGAGCCTGTTAAGGCCTCCAGCATTTTATTCTATGTTTATGCTTATCTGTTTTAAGACTTGCTCAGCCTGTATAATAGAAATAATAGTTTGAATAAAATCGAAAGATTAAGAACTTTCTCCTTTTGGCCCAAATGTTGAGCACTGCGCCACTTCGGACATTTGAGATGTACCCTGGAACAAGCAACCATGGATCAAGTTGATTGAATATGACCGAGTCTCAAAGAGAGACTGCCTGCGTATCCCACATTCTGGGGAATCAAGTCAAAACGTAGTTCAGGCTAAGGTTTGCTCGTGTATTTTGGCTCTCCTTTTACGCTCTAAATTTATCCTAATGCCGCCACTTTGGGTTTTTGGCCTAGCGAGTTTTTGATTTTGGCTTATTTATTTTTGCCTAGACCGCCTCGTTAGGTTTTCGGTCTAGCAAGCTTACTCTAAATTTTGCCTGCGACCGCTCACCCTTGTGGTTTTCGGCCCAGTGAGCTTCTCTCAAGGGTAGTAACGCTTGAGCTGATCCAGGTTGACCAAAGTATTGAACTCGTTGCCGTCCAGATCAATAAACTGAGCTGCTCCTCCAGACAGAATTATCTTGATGATGTAAGGTCCCGAGCGCTTCGGACGGAACTTATCACGAGAATCAAAAACAGGGGCCCAAATTTCCTTAGTAACCATATCCCCTTCGACCAAGTCTCGAGACTTCACCTTCTTATTGAAAGCCCGAGCAATCCTTCGCTGATATCCCTGAACATGATACAAAGCACAGAGCCTCCTCTCATCAAAGAGCATGAGTTCAACGAATCTTCCACTGAGCCACTCGAATTCCATGAGTTCACATTCTGTCATGACCCTCAAAGACGATACCTCAAGCTCAATGGGGAGCACTGCTTCCATCCCGTACACTAGGGAATAAGGAGTTGCCCCTGTTGACTTTCAAATCGACGTTCGATACCCCCAAAGAGCTAGGGGTAGTTATTCGTACTAGTCCCTAGTGGACTCAGTCGACTTCTTGATAATCGTCTCGACATTCTTGTTTGCTGCTTCTACCACGCCATTAGTCTGAGGGCGATAGACTATTGAATGGTGCATCTAAATGTTGAATTCCTCGAAAAGCTCGAGAACTCTGCCTTTGAAATGAACCCCATTATCTGACACAAATGCCTGTGGGACACCGTATCGATAGATAATATTCTTCTTGATGAAGTGAGCAATTTGAACCGCAGTTACGGTTTTGTAAGACTCATCTTCCACCCACTTGGTGAAATAATCTATTGCCACCAGGATGAAACGGTGACCATTCGAAGCAGAAGGTCTGATCATGCCGATAATGTCAATACCCCACACAGAGAAAGGCCAAGGTGAAGTCATACCAAATAGATTGGAAGGAGGAACATGCATGAGATTGGCGTGAATCTGGCACTTGTGGCAGCGTCGCACATAATCCACACACTCGGATTCCATAGTGGACGAAAAATACCCCTGCCGGAGGATCTTCCTGGCGAGCATGACACCACTCATATGGGGTCCACAAATTCCCTCATGAATCTCCTCCATTATTCTGGTGGCCTTAGCACCGTTAACACAGAGCTTGTGCATGCCACAATGAGATCTCCTATACAACTTCCCTCCACAGATGATGTATTGGGCAGCCAATCTTCGCAATGCAAGCTAATCCTTTTCAGAGGCCTTAGCCGGATACTCCTCACTTTCTATGAAATTCCATATGTCATGGTACCAGGGTAGACCGTCATCGACATCATTGACGGTGTTGACGTACTGATAGGCAGGGCAGTCCCGCTGTTCGATCAGAATAGGGCGGAGTTTGACACCAAAAGGAAGTTCGATCATGGAAGCCAAAGTCGCCAAGGCATCGGCGAATTGATTCTTTAAGCGAGGAATGTGAGTAAATGTAACCTTGTTAAAACTAGGAATAAGATCTTCCAAGTCTTGATGATAAGGTTTCAATCTAGGGATGGCATTCGGGGCGTTCGGGGCGGATATGGGGAATTCCGTACCCGATCCCCGAAACCGAAATGCAACCCATATCCGCCCCGATACCCGAACGGGGAGAGGAGAAATAAACCATAACCGAACCAAACAGGGTTCGGGTAATCCCCGAACCGATTGGGTACCCGAACCAACCACAGAGAGAGGGACCATTGAGAACCCATAAATTTCAGATTACACGAACCCATCAATTCCAGATTACGCAATTAAGTATTAGAAATTTGGGAAATTTAAGTGAAAATCAAAGTCCTTAGAAGTTGGATTACAACAATCGCAAAACAAACAATAGCCTCAAATTCAATTTAGATCTGGTAAAGAGAGAGAATACCGAGTAATTATTTAAAACAGATCATACAACCATGTATAGAAACAACTCGAGATGATTCTTCATCACCACAACCACAGCAAAGAACAATAGTAGCCACCAACAAAAGCTTTTACATTACAGCTAGCAACAGCAGCTCTTCGATCTCCTTGATCGCCGACGACCGCAAGAGGAGTGATGAAGATCGACGGCGACTCGGCGAGAGCGGTGATGATGATCGACGGCAAGAGGTGTACGATCAAAGTGGCGATGACAGGAGGTTGGGGTTGGGATTGTGAGAGAGAGAGAGAGAGAATCACCTCACAGTGGAGGCTGAGGCGTTGTTTTTGAAATGGAAATAGGGCTGGAAAACCCTAACTCACGTAGGCCTATATATATAGGCAGGGGTAATTTTGTAATTTATTGGTTCGGTTCGGGTTCGGGTTCGGGTTCGGTTCGGTTCGGGTATCAGCTGAACCAGAACCGAACCGAAACCTGTTCGGTTATCCTGTGTGCCAACCATACCCGTACCCACTGGGAAAATTTCGGTTATGGTTCGGGGATAATTTCGGTTATCGGTTCGGGTACCCATCGGTTCGGTTCAAATTGCCATCCCTAGCCCTCCTCACGTACTTTCCAGTCCCCATTGGCTTGAGATACGACAAGGTTAGAATCACCAATGACTTCGAGCCTCTCGACACCGAGGGTGATAGCGGCTTCCATACCAACAATACAGGCTTCGTATTCGGCTTGATTGTTTGTAACATCGAAATTGAGTTTGAATGCAAGTGGAATATGAGAGCCATCAGGCGTGATTAACAGTACTTCAATCCCATACCCTTTTTGGTTGGCAGCCCCATCAAAGTAGAGAGTCCACACGTCTTCGACAACTGTCAGCACTTCCTCATCCGAGAATACGAAGTCCGAGTCCTCCGGTCCATCCACGGGATGATCAGCCAAGAATTCTACAACCGCACGTCCTTTAACGGATTTCCTTGTGACATACTCGAGATCGAATTCCGCCAGTAAGACCAACCAGCGTGCTAACTTACCAGTAAGCGTTGGCTTCTCAAATAGATATTTAAGAGGATCCATTCGAGAAATCAACTTCACTGGATAAGCCAGCATGTAGTGTCTCAACTTCTTAGAAGCCCAAACAAGAGCCACAAAAGTCTTTTTTAGAAGTGCCATAGCCATTGGAGAACCACCGGCCGGCACACGACGCCTAAACGACTTGCTCACCCCTCAGCAAGGAGGCATTCCCTTAAGGAACACCAATGCATCGTCGAGGAAGATTTTTTAAAATTTCAGTAAAAAGTGGTGTGCGAAAATCAAAATCCTTTTTTTTTTATCTGACCACAACCGAAACCTCTCATATCCTGGACCACACCTGACACCTCCCTTTACCTTTTACTCCCTCCGTCTCATTTTCATTGTCCATTATTCCTTTTGTCATTTTTGTGTCTATTGCGTATATCTTTTAATCTATAATATTTTTCATGATTTTGACATCTTTGTATTATAGAACAAATTGAAATCTATCAAATAAGATCCATATTGCATATTTTTGGAGATTCACATTGGAAGATATGAGTGATTGAAAACTGACACGAATATCAAAAAAGGACAATGAAAATGGGACGGAGGGAGTATCTTTTTGGTATAAAAACCTGGCACAACTCTCTCTCTCTCTCTCTCTCTCTCTCCCCTTTCTCTTCGTTTTTTACATTAAAACTTAAATTTAAAATTCTTGTAGTAACTTTTATGTAATACACTTATTTTTTATAAATTTATATATTTAAAATCCACTCTTAGATATCTACCTAATGAGACCAATATTGAATATAAAATTACGTAACTATTAATTAGTAGTGTTTTAAATCCCCAAACCCTAAATTCTAATTTTTAACTATTAATTAGCAATATTTTCAAACCTAATCCCTAAATTCTAATTTTTAACTGTTAATTTGCAGTATTTTCAATCTCTAAAACCTTGACTCCTAAAAATTCTAAACCCTAATTTTAACTGTTAATTAGCAGTAATATTAATTTGAAATTGTTAATTAGCAGTGTTATTAATTTCCAAAACCCCTAAATCCTGAAAACTGTAAAATTTTAATTCGTAATTGTTAATTAGTAGTGTTATAATAATTGTATTTAATATTTTTAGATCAGAACAAAAAAAGGAAAGAGAGAATAAAATAAAATACTGTAGTTATCACAGAGAGAGAGAGAGAGAGAGAGAGAGAGAGAGAGTAGCGGATGGGATAAGACAGTGCCTGCTTGACACACGAAAGAGGACGGAGAGAAATTAATCCCACGCACGCGTGTAGACGTAGGATTTAATGGGTCAAAGGGTAATTTTGAACAAAAAATACAGACAGGGCCTAGTAGGGTATGGACTTTTGTTGGATTAGATTGTAGAGGAATTTTTAGGCCGGCCCCAAAAAGTAGGTTTGGACTTAATTTAGTTCTGACAAAAATATTTCTTCCTTATTTCAGTCTTTTTTCTTGACTTTTCATGCATTTTTATTATTTTGCCCATTTTTCTTAACTTTTTATGTACATGTCCATTTTTAGTAAAATTTATATTTTTAGAATCAACTCCTGACCCATATTATTTCGGACAAAAATACTCTTGGCTATGTGAACTGGCTATGAGAACTGTCAATTCTCATAGCCAGTTAACATAATATTTCGGACAAAAATATCTCCGCCAGTTCACATAGCCCAAGTTAACATATTATTTTTGACAAAAATACCCTTGAATGATGGATATGAGAACTGAGACTATGAGAGCTATATTTTTTGAATCAATTCCTGAATCATATTATTTTGGACAAAAATATCATTGGCTATGAGAACTGCCAAGTCTCATGTCAGTTATATGAGAATTGCTCTGCCTATGTGAACTGAGCTATGAAAATTGACCATGTGAACTACTAATTCTCATAGTCAGTTCTATGAGAACTGCCAATCTCATGTCAGTTCTATGAGAATTGCTCTGGCCATGTGAACTGAGCTATGAAAACTGACCATGTGAACTGCTAATTCTCATAGTCAGTTCTATGAGAACTGTCAATTTTCATAGTCAGTTCTATGAGAAGTGACTGTTCTCATAGAGAACTAGCTTTGTGAACTGGTTATGAGAACTGGACTATGTGAACTGACAAATACACAGTTCACATAGTCTTTACCACACACTAAAATATATAGTTCTCATAAAAAATATATAGTTCTCATAGAAAATACACAGTTCTAATAGACAGTTCTCATGGACAATACACAGTTCTCATAGAAAAATACACAGTTCTCATGAAAAACACACAGTTCTCATAGAAAATACACACATGAACAAAAATTGAACAAAAACAAAAAGGTAATCAAAATCAAATATAGTTATAAATGTTCTCACCGCCATGTCTTAAATAATTAATCAAAGTAAAAAAGTAATAGTTCACATAGGAAATAAATTGATTTAGAATTGAATTTTTAACTGTCAAGTCTTATAGTCAGTTCTATGAGAACTGCTTAGTTCTCATAAGGAACTAGCTATGTGAACTGTCAATTTTCATAGTTAGTTCTATGAGAACTGCCAATTTTCATAGTCAATTATATGAGAATTGATTATTCTCATAGAGAACTAGCTTTGTGGACTAGTTATGAGATCTGGACTATATGAACTAGCTATGTGAACTAATTCTCATAGACAATTCTCCTAGAAAATACACACATACACTTCCCTTTTTTAAGTTGTACTACTCTCAATTCCGCTCCAAATTACACACATGCGTACATCTACATACAAAGAGATGCCTTACTCACCTGGATGTTAACAAATTAGAAGACGATAAACCTCTAATTTTTACCCAATCTGACAAGTCCAAGATCGGCGTGAGTAAGGGAAATGCCTTACTCTTAAAATATTACAAGATCAGCGTGAGCAAGGGAAATGCCTTACTCTTAAAATATTACAAGATCGCCTTACTCCTTAAAATAGTCCTGACTCAAGTCCAAGATCGGCGTCGGTTTCGACGGTGAGAGTCGGTTCGTGGAAGATCTGTTGTACGTTGAGACTTCCCGCATACAGAAACAGCATCAATAGATTGCACAAAGAACTCCTTCGCATACACAATTCGCATAGCACATCTTCAACAACTCCTTCTCTTCCCCGCCACAAACTCCCCCTTCAAGTCCCCGTCTCCGGTGCCTAACATCGTCATGCCGCCGGCGCTGTCCACTTCAGTGAAGTCCATAGCTGAGTGCAGCAAGTTCTTCTCCAATATAGATCGATCTCTCGCTGTCATCGACACTTGATTTCACCTGCACACACCCGCCGCTGGCGACGGCAATTTTTTGATCCTCCCCTTCGATTGCGGCCGTATGTTTTCAACTGTGTGCAAGTCTATGTCGTCAAACAATTTGTTCAACTTCATCAGAATGAGAGAGAAGAAGAAGAGTTCAACTCACGATGTCGCCGTCGGACGATTTGTTCTTTAACGGGAACCTGGTGCTGTTGTGAGATCGAGATGGGAGAGAGAGGGGATTTGTTGATGATGGAGAGATGGAGAGACGTAATAAAAAAGGCAAAAAAGTCCTCACATAACATATCCAAGCCTACACAGGTTTGGGAATAATATTCAGGGTTGGGATCAAACCGAACCTAAAAAGGGGACCGGCCTTGTCACGCCCCCGCCCCGCAAACGACACCCAAAGTGGGCCCGAGTCGGCGCGGCCACGTGGCATTCCACACAAAAGACCACACCACACTCTACAACCAATCAGAATACAACTTAGCGGAAGACTTCTCACAATAAAACAGAAATGAGTCAACATACCGATCAACCAATCACAAGCCTGCATAGCTAAAACCATAACCACTACTACAAGACTTATTAAGTTCTATACTTCAACATATTCACCAATGACTAAATTACAACTTATAAAAATCAATTCCTTCAATAACTACCTACAGCACGCTCGACCACCAACACCTCCCAAAGCTAATACTCGAGTACACCTCAACACGTCGACCGGTAGTGGAACCACTCTAAGGAACCTGCTACCTAGCAGACCAAAAAGGAAAGCCAGAGTGTGTGAGATATAGAAATGCTCAATAAAATATCACAATACCCATAAGAATATCAAAAAGAATATTCACCACCAACATAACTGCAATACCCATATGAGTATATTAGTTATAACCACCACATCCGCCAAACATAGCAATATTATCCAATAAACAGCCACATAACAATAACTGAATTAACGACAGCATGAATGTAAATCACACAAGCATGCAGTGACACGTCTGCCACATTCCCATGTACCTAAGGCATTGTGTCCCGCAAACCATGCTCCCAACCTCCGTTAATCAGACGGAATGGCATACGACATGGCGTGACTCACTCCACAATCCTTTCGCAGGTACAATCAACATACAACAAGCATGCATACCATTAGCTAAACAATATATAGCATGATATACAATTTCGACCACATATATCCATATCAATAGCTAAACCTCGATTAGCATGATATCATTGATATATAATCACCTCCACCGCATTATTTACATATCGATAATCATATTGAAAGCTAAAATACCATAGCAAGATATATACATACCACCATAGCAATATCTTATTGAGAAGAACCATATCAGACACACTCACCTTCGCTTCGACTGGAGTATGCCAAACTTATGGTTTCGACACCTCCCACTTGACCAACTCGCTACCTAATCACAAGCTAACCATATTAGCATACGACTCCATTGAAATGCTCAAACAAATATATGATAACACCTCATAACATTTTACCAAGCTAACACATGCCAAAAAGTTAACCGAGTCACCAAACATCCCTAAGGCATTCAAACGAATGTTTAATATCGAGTTGTAGAGCTAACTAGGTATTAAACAATACCCAACAAATACAAACATGTCCATCTCAAAGACCTATATGTGTACCAAATCATACATAAAGTTAGAGTAGCACTTAATCTCCAAAATCTATATGGAAACTTATAACCATTTCACCATATTTTGACCATAACTTCTTTTAGGATTAGAATTGGGTTATGAAACCTCCACCATTAGAAAGTACGTTTTGAGTACATCAATTTCGATATATTATTTGCCCAAAAAGGAGTTCGGATGAAAAAGATATGATCGTCCGAAGTTTCACAACAGTTGCTGAAACGTTACCCGAGAGGTACAGGTACCACAAAAACTCAGTACGGGTACCCACCCAAAATCGACCCAAATGTTTCAATTCTGATCTGCCGGTACAGGTACCACCAAAAAGTGGTACGGATACCGACTGGGTTTTCAGCGAAAATTCAGTTTGTTCATCCTCCGATTCCCAACCTTTTCTCCACTCAAATCTCATCTAAAACCCACTAAAACTTCACAAAATCATGCTCAAACTCGTACATAACAAAGAGCTACTCAAGAACATCAAAACCCACGAATCAAATCAAGTTCTAAAAACCAAATTCAAGGGATTTAAGACTAGGTTCTTAATTTCTCCAAGAACTCCAACCCACATCCAAATTAACCCAAGCCCATCTATTCTAAGCACGATTTCAACCCCCAAACATATGAACTCAACAAATTAAATATGAAATCAAATACAAGAAAACATGAATTACCATGTTAGGACTTCAATTCTAAGAAAGAATGATCATCCACAAGCAAATCCCCTTCTCTTCTCTTCTTCTTTTCTTTTCTTCTTCTCCTTCTCCTCTTCTTTCTCCCAGCGTCTCTCTCTCTCTCTCTCCACGAAAAATATCAGGGAAAGGGGGAGGAATGAGATATTTAAGAAATATCTCCTTTGAAAAATTATGTGGTGTAACCACACCACCCATCCACTTATGCAACCGACCAATAGCATTTAGTTAAATTCCCATCAAATAATAATTAACCTTGTAAACATATAATTCAATTAAAATATGAGTTTAAAATACTAAATATTCGGGACGGGTATTACAGGCCTCTAATTTTCTATAGATTGGATCAGGACTTATTGGACTTTCTTTATCTACATAGGACTGGCCCAGAAGAAGCCCCAAAACCTAAGGTCTTTTTTTGGATCGACCTTTTTTACAAGCTCATTTATTTATTAGAAAATTAGAAACCAGTCCTGGTTTTTAGGCTCGGTTTGATCCCAACCCTGAATATTATTTCCAAGCCTGCATAGGTTCGGATATGTTATCTCATGACTTTTTTGCCCTTTTAAGTTCGCATCGTCAACTCCATCTCGTCATTCCTCCTCCTCCTCCTCTCTCTCTCTCTCTCTCTCTCTCTCTCTCTCTCAAGACGATAAAATGAAAGTCCAGTGAGTTTGGGGACATGGAGACGGGCTCGACGACCCGGAAGACGTGGACGAGGAGGTAGGCGATGGAGGAGCAGAACTGCAGAAGGCCATGTGGATCATGGTGTGGGAGATTGGGAAGGGCCAGTTGAACATCTTGCGGTTGAGGATGTACTTGTTGAACATGATCACAGTGAAGCTGAGGAAGATCCATATGGCCATGTACATGTAGGACACCACGATCTTTCTCGACACCCTCGTTTTCATCTATTTTGGTGGCGGCAGCCGAAAGACAGCCTGTGCAGATTCTCCTTTTTTGGTCGCGAGCCTGCGACGGTGATTCGGCGTAGGTGGTGCCGCCGTCGCCGTCGCTGAACGTACATGCAAAGAAAGCTAATGAGGACGGAGCGGACGATGCTGACGTGGACGCCGAGGCCGTGGTTCTTGCCGGAGCATGAACACATGAAGAAGACGTATGAGACGGAGGCCCACTAGTATTTCTCCGATCTAATTCCAAAACACTTTTGTTTTGCGATCCAGATTTCATAACATAAATTTTTTGAGATCCAGAGACCAATTGGTATTCAAATTTGCAGTCGGATTCAAAACATCGCTGGTCGTCATTGGTTTTCTTGTATGAAATACGAAAAATTGGGTGAACTGTTGTGCAAATGGGGACAAAAAAGGCAGAGGGCTGTTTGGCTGCTCATTTCAATGCTTCATTTGGTTAGTCTTTTTGTTTTAGGAATTTTCAGTTGACTAATGACTTTCTTCTTAGTTGATTGAGGAATTTAGAACCATTTTTTATGCAAACTATACAAGCAAACTATATATGGGATTATGTGAGCGGTGTGTGTTGGGGTTATATGAACTGTTTTTTTTATTTATGAGAATTGTATATTTTTCTATGAGAACTGTGTATTTTTTTATGAGAACTATGTATTGTTCATGAGAACGGTGTATTTTTCTGAGAATTGTCTATGAGAACTGTGTATTGAACTATTTCACTTTGTTTTTTCTATGAGAATTGCCTATTTTTCTATGCAAAGTATATATTATTTCAGACTATTTCACTTAGTTTTTTTCTATGAGAATTGTTTATTTCTCTATGAGAGCAGTCACTTCTCATAGCCAATTCACATAGAACTGACTATGAGAACTGTCAAGTCTCATAATCAGTTCTCTATGAGAACAGTCACTTCGCATAGTCAATTCTCATAGAACTGACTATGAGAATTGGCAGTTTATATAGCCAGTTCTCATAGAACTGACTATAAGACTTGGCAGTTCTCATAACCAGTTCACATAGCCAAGGGTATTGTGTATTTTTTTATGAGAACTATGTATTGGACTATTTCATTTTGTTTTTTCTATGAGAATTGTATACTTTTTTATGTGAACTATATATTTTTTATGAGAATTGTGTATTTTAGTATGTGGTAAAATTATGTGAACTGTGTATTTTTCAGTTCACATAATCCAATTCTCATAATCAACTCACAAAGCTAGTTTTCTATGAGAATAGTCACTTCTCATAGCTAATTCTCATAGAACTGATTATGAAAACTGAAGGTACTCATAGAACTGACTATGAGAATTGATAGTTCACATAGCTAGTTCTCATAACTCAGTTCACATACTCAGTTGTTCTCATAGAACTGACTATGAGACTTGACAGTTCTCATAGTCAGCTTACATAACCAAGGGTATTTTTGTCCGAAATATATGATTCAAGAATTGATTCTAAAAATATAGCTCTCATAACCTCAGTTCTCATAGCCATAGTTCAGGGGTATTTTTTGTCTAAAATAATATGTTAACTCGGGCTATGTGAACTGGCAGGGATATTTTTGTCCGAAATATTATGTTAACTGGCTATGAGAATTGACAGTTCTCATAGCCAGTTCACACAGCCAAAAGTATTTTTGTCCGAAAAAATATGGGTCAGAAGTTGATTCTAAAAATATAATTTTTACTAAAAATAGACATGTACACAAAAAGTTAAGAAAATGGGCAAAATAGTAAAAATGCATGAAAAGTAAAAAAAAGGAACTGAAATAAAGAAGGAATATTTTTGTCAGGACTAAATTAAGTCCAAATCTACTTTTTGGAGCCGGCCTAAAAATTCCCCTTTATTTATTCGTTGATAGTGTGTTAATCTGGATTAAAACGTCAATAAAAAAAATATTAAAGCCATACAAAAGGCAGTAAAATCCAAGAAAGATAAAGGGCGCTACTATTCGCAGCCCTCGATTTTCTCCCATAGCCCATTATATTTCGGTAAATAGTTGTTGAAAATCATACATAACATTTCGGTAAATAGCTGTTGAAAACAAGATTATATTTCGGTAACTACATGTTGAAAATATGTTCAACTTTTGGTAAACCACAGCCGAACATACATTTTCGGTAAATAGCTGTTGAAAAAAATATTATATTTCGGTAATTGGATGCTGAAAATATATCTCAATTTCGGTAACTAACTGTTGAGTATAATTGAAAATTTTTATCGGGCTATGGGAGAAAATAAAGGGCTGCGAATAGCGGCGCCCAAGATAAAACCTTCTAGACAAAAGGTAGAGAATGAAAGCCTGCTGTTCCAATCTACCAACGTCAAAGTGTATATTGTCAAAGTGTATACACGAAAAATGGGTGTTCGGATTAAACACATTACACACCTCAGATGCCGTTGATTCCCGCGTGGGGCCCCCTCGGGTTTGTTTTATAGAATTTTTGGACGGCTCAGAACAGGCCGTCCGGTGGTCGGAGACGGCCCGGCGCCCATTACTCATTGCACAACTCCTTATTTTTTAAGAAGGTAATTTCAAGCTCAAAAATCATGTACTTACGCAAATAATTTTCTTATCAATATGGATCTTGTTTGATAGATCTCATTGAGATCTTTAATACAGTGCAAAAAAAAATTCATTTACATTATTTTTGAGTTTGTAAATGTGAAATAAACTTTTTATTTGGATTTTGTGGAATGACCCTTCTTATTTTACTTTGAGAAGTTTCAAAATAAGTACTTATTTTTTAAGAAGGTTTCTGGAACGGGCTCTAAGGCCTGCACTTGAAAAGACAAACAGCACAAGAAACAGCTTAAAATGGATCATTGCTCAAATTCTTTTACAAACAACCTAAACTATAGAGCACACATTTGTACATGAAACAATCGATTAGGGTTCAATTTTTTTACCTCGCTTATTAGCATAGTAGGGGCCCACACACAGTCCCCAGATTTCACCGGCCTGAAACATGAGTCATTCTTTTGACATTCTACAATTTAAGGCAAAACAAAAATGGAACTGAAAAGGTTTAGGATTTTACCGTTCCGCCGCGTAGAACGGAATCGACGGCGAGAGAAGAGCAGGGGACCTCGCCGTCCATCTTTCTCTCCCTTCATTCCTTCTCTCTCATCATCATAGGGAAGATGATCGAAAGTTTGGGAGGGATACTCGCAAGTACGAAAACTAGTGTGAAGATTCAGAATAAGTAGTGTGGGCTGGCCCGTCCTGATTTGGGCTTTAAGATAGTCTTGTCAACACCGAGTTTTAGCCCAATGTACACGTGATGGAAGCTAAATGTAACTCTAGTTTTGGCATTGTTTAGATTGAGGGATGTGGTCCTGGGCTACTAAATGAACCAAGCTACTCTGGTTTGGGCTCGTGTTCGTTCGTTAAAAACTTGTTAAAGATTGGTTTGCTATATAATCAAACCAAGCTTGAATATTCTTTTTGAAGCTCGTTAAGATTTCAAGCCAAGCTTGAACAAGCTACTATTCGACTCGTTTGGCTTATTATGTATGTATATAAAAATTCAAGCTACTCGAGATCGGCTAGTGTTTGGCTTGATTATAACTCGTTTGAGATCACCTCGTATTATAAACAAGCTAAGCAATGCCAAAACTAAGATTGAAGAGCTATCTGCTCGGCTCGTTTATCACCCCTAAATGTGGAGGGGAAGTGAGATATTTGGAGGTGATTTTTCCTGTTAGGTCATGTTTGAAGGAAAACTGATGGGGTGTAGAGGGAAATGGAAGAGTAAATTAGTGAAGTGAAACATTAGCAAACTCATAGTTTAATAGGAGTATTAGATTTAGGAGGAAGCTATGGTACACAGGGTATACCGTATGCCTAAATTATGACAATTTGTGATTTTCATTATGCCAATTTTTGGTTTTCTAATGCATATTTATGATTCTAGTTACGACTTGTACATTAAAATTTACATGTTGAACAGGTCATTAGCAGGTTACCCATAATTAAAAAATATTGTTATTATGTAACCATAATTATTCGTACCGAAATCCATAATATTTGTACCCTAACCAAATATATGCGTACAATATCAAAAATTAAATAATGTTACCCACAAATGTTATAACAACACCATAAATTGGCATTATCTTACCACAATGAATCGTACCAAATTTTTTTGACTCGTATGATATTCCGTAACAAAATCAAAATATGTCGTACCAGAATCAACAATTGTTATACCCAAGCCAAAAATATTTGTAAAATGCCACAAATTTTAGAAAATAACCACAATTATTATGACAACACCTAAAATTGTCATTTTCTTAATACAACGTGTCATATCAAAAGAAAATATATTTAAATACCACGAATTTTATAACAAACCATAATTGTTATGACAATACCATAAATTGACGTTTTCTTACCACAATGTGTCGTACCAAAGAAAATTAATTAAAATATTCCGTAATAACACATGTCTAAAATACCACAAATTTAGTAATATAACCAAATTTGTTATGACAACACCATAAATTGACGTTTTCATATCCACAACGTGTCGTATAAAAAAATTCAATCAGAATGTTCAATTAACGGTAGTTACAATCAACAAAATATCATACCTCAAATTCAGTAATATAACCAAATTTGTTATGACAACACCATAAATTAACGTTTTCATACCCACAATGTATCGTATAAAAAAATTCAATTGAAATGCTCAGTTAACGATAGTTATTATTAGCAAAATATCATACCACAAATTCAGTAATATAACCAAATTTGTTATGACAACACCATAAATTGGCGTTTTCATATCCACAACGTGTCATATAAAAAAAATTCAATCGGAATGTTCAGTAAACAATAGTTATAATTGACAAAATACAATACCACTAATTATTTTCAATTCCCGCCACATTATTTTTTCAAATTTTAAAATTGCCACCATATTGTCTTAATTTTCGATTCCCTCTACACTAATTTTTCAAATTCTTATTTGTCCCTACACAATACCTCAATAATTAAAACTAAAAATGAAGTTTTCGCACAAAATTTTCATCCAAGAAATTCACCAAAAAGTAAGTACTATACCCAAATTTTCGAATACAACTACAATTTCCTCTCAAAATATTAGTCTAAATCAAATTCTTTTTCTACGAAATTTAATTCAAAAAATCAAAATTCCTTTGTGGAAAAATTAGAGGTCACGAAAAAAATAATTATCCAACTGTCTCAAATGGACACACTTTCAACACTAAAATGGAGTACAAAAAAATAAGTGTGAATATCAAAAAATAGAGTGTGAAAATTACTCTCCTTTTTGTAATTGGTGAAATTAATTATATTAATACCCAATCTTATCAATATTTAGGGCGGTGCATTTAACAATTGGCACTATATATTTAACACATGGATCGGTGTCAAACCTTCACCCTATGCGTACCAATCCAAATTTAATGGTGGTTCTTGGAACTAGGTCGTGGAAGTAAAATCTAAATAATTTTGTAAATTTATTGTCATTGTACTTTCTTTCAAAAAAAATTATTATAGTCGACATTTTGATTTACACCAATGACATAGCTATAATATGATCTACAAGTGCAGGCCCATCACTAGGACGGAGGCATTTGAGGCCTCTGTTTTCTCAAATTTTCAGCCTGAAAATAAAGCCCTTACATATAAGAAAATATTATATAATTAATAGCATTTAGAATTACAAATTCTCAATTGTGTACCATAGTGATAAAGTGTTAGAGTTTGGACATTTATCTAAAAGATCTGGGGTTCAAGTCTTAAACCCTTCGTTCATATTTTTTTTTAAAAGAATGTCGTTATTTTTTAGAATAAATCACATAGTTAGTCTTTGAAGTTTCATACTTCAACAAATCTTATCGTTCAATTTCAATACAACATTAAAATATAATAATACACCATCTGAGCCCCACGTGAGGTGTTTTTTATTTTTTATTTTTTATTTTTATCAAAATCGTCTATCTTTTACATAATATTAATTAGGTCATTCGTATCAAGAATGAAGTTGATGGCTTATAGCTAGACACTTAATTGGATGGAAAATATCATTCTATTATTCAATTTGCGTGCCAATGATGGAGCTTCCTAAACTTGATTGAGACAAAAAATTACGTAGGTGACTTAATCAACAAACATAAAAAATTCAACGGATTTGATCGTCATTATTGTGTCACAGTCGTATGGCTACATTACATTCAACTATAATAGAGGACTAGGTTTCATACCAAATATAAATTGACTGCATAATCTAAATGTCGTTAGTGAGTGTATTTTTAAAATGATCGATCAGGACTGTTAGGATGTTAAGTTATACAATATTTAATTTGTGATATTTTAAACATGTATTTTGTTTGGGTATAATAATTATTGATTGTGCAACGATATATTTTGGTCTTGTATCTAGTATCTTTTGATCGATTTCTTTTGGTACGACACATTGTGGTAAGAAAGTGTCAATTTTTTGTGTTGTCATAACAATTGTGGTTGTGTTATATAATTTGTAGTATTTTACACATGAGGGAGAAGGAGAGAAAGTCAAGAAAGAGAGAACAATCTGTTACCTGCTAAGCCATTTTTTTATTTTATTAATTGGTTTAATAAATGGGTGGTCCGGATTATTTACTTTGAAATCCAATGGTTTAAAATCATGATGCGTACGGTACACCTCTTAATAAGGGGTGTGTACCATAGGACTACCCTTAGATTTAACACTTCTACCAGATTAAGTTAGCATATAGTATTTGACTTAAGATACGGTATCAAAATTGTGTAAACAATATTGCGGTCGACTTGATTTAATTTGTAATCGTGAAAAATAAATGATGGACACCACTGGCGTTGATAGCGGAAGAGAAAATTGTGATGTGAAATACTAGACCATAGCACCGGAGCAATAAAAATATGATGTGGAAATACCGAGGGTCCTGTAGTATGCATTTGGACCGTCCGTTTTTGCAATCGATGGTTCAGAACTCTGACCAGCGAATCTGAGTATCAATCGTAGAAACAGACGGTCCAAATACGCACTACAGGACCCCATTCTGATGGAAATAGATATCCATTCCCTCCTCTCGTCTTTTTCTCTTTCGAAGACTTGACCTTTGTGGAAATAGACATCTCTTAATTCCCACCTCTCTAGTCTTTTTCTCTTTCATAGAGTCCCCCTTGCTTTATCATTTCATACAAGTCATCCAGCAACCAACCGATTATATATATGATCCTTCTCCTCTTTGTCTTTTCTATTCCACCATTTATAAAATCATGTATCATGCATAGCAATTTAATGTTAAAATTTGTAAAATGGGCAATACGTTGTAGTTATGAGTAAAATTAATGTTCTTAAAAGGATATGTAAAAAATTGTAGTATCAAATATATATAACATACATTTGGAAAACAGAGGGGGCAGGCAAAGCCCGACCAACCCAAGTTTGGTCTATCCCGTCTAGCCGTCTTGTAAAGGGAAATCATTTTCCCTTCACATAATCAAATAATTTGGTAATAATGAAAAGAGTACGTACAAAAGAAATTTGAGTAATCTACCTTGTTACTATTAAGTAAATTATGCATTTATCCTGGTCATTTATTTGGTAATTTGAACATCAATATACTTATATGTATTTTATGACGTGTCATAAAAACAATTAGAGAATTTTAAAAAAGTCTAAAAAAGTCAGAAATTTTTTTGGCTTTTTCCAAAGAAATTTGAGTTTCAATAATAACTTTTTACTTTTTTTAGTTCCTCTCGTTAAGACGAATTTGACGCAAAACTAACAAACGCGAAATTCCAATTTTTAGCATAAATATGAGTTTTCTAAGTTATACTCCGTATCATGAATACTTTGAAAGTGTATCATGAGATACTCATACAAACAAAGAGCATAAAAAATTGTGGTGGAGCCGGCTGCTATCTCCAGCTAGCCCTGTGGATAGCAGCATCGATCCAATTAACGCTTAGGTGTAAAAGTCTAAAACAAGTGGATCGAGTTACGTGTAGTATCATTTTGTTGGGAAACAATTCCCAAAACCTAGTAATGACGCGTACAGATCAGACAAAAAAAAAAAAAATTGCAAAACCCTACAAAGCGGAATTAGGGTTTTACCACAACTCCGACGATACGAATTAAACACTGGTTGAACTTGTTATAGCACGCCTTGCTATAAATCACGAATACTGCTCGACCGTACCTTACAATCTTCTATCGTATCCCCTGCACGTCTAGAACACGAACCGAGTGTGGACTCTTTCGTGATTTGTTTGTTCTCTCTAAGCCTGCCTCTATTTCGTGAAAATAGAAAAACGTCCAACTGACCTAGAGAGCATAACATGTATATATAGGGCTACGATAGGGACCTAAGGAGTAATAAGTCTGGACTCCCAGTATAAATAAGAAAATTTAATCCCACCAGGATTCTATTTCTTATTTCACTAATTATAATTCACCACACTACAGAATTATAATTGCACTCTTGTCCTTATCTCAAATATATTACGAGCTTCATGATATTAAATACTTATTAATCTCTCCATGTTAAAATTATAGATACCCGTTGATTAAAATAAATTACTAACACATCTAACAAACTGACACCACCAAGTTGTGTTGGGATGCTTTAAATATAGACTAGAGTTGACTCCCAAATACTGTACGTAAGCTAGCTAGTTTCACTCGGCCTAGAAGAGATCAGTTGCTTAATTCCCAGATCTGATCGATCTTGCAGTACCCATCTCTATCTCACCCATGGAGAGCTTAGTTTTCCTTTTCGGTTTGCTCGGTAGTACTACTACTTATAACTTTCAATCCAATATTTTTTTAATTTGGTTGTACAAAATGTTCGTATTGTCGATCGAGTGAATCTGTATCTAATTTTTGCAGCTATATGTATTTGTTTCAGGCAACATTACCACCGGACTAGTCTATCTTTCTCCCGCGTAAGTCATTAAACTCCCTCACTTGTCGATCGGTACCAAACTTAATGTCCATATTAATTAAAGAAGTTGGGAATACATGTGGATTTTGGGGGTTTTTCTAATTTTTCTTCAGGAAAACGTTTTGGGAAATAGTGATGCGAAGAACAACAGGGGATTATGAAAGCATACCATACATATGCAAGCTGGTGAATGCGTATATGTGGGTTTACTATGGAGTTCTCAAGCCTGATAGTGTGCTGGTGGCCACCGTTAATGGTTTTGGTGGTGTTGCCGAGATAGCTTATATCATCATTTTCCTATTGTTTGCACCTCCGAGGATGAAGGTATGTATATACTATGATTTGCGCGCCTTCAATCATTCTAGCTAGCACCTTAAAAGAAATACAAACCGCATTCAAAAACACACTCGCATTCACTGTAGAACCCAAACACGGTGTGCTTGCACATGAGTGTGTTTGTGGATGTGTTTGTTCACTTGTTTATAGTGTTAGTATATCATTTTGTTTTTACTCTTTAGACTTTGGATTTAATGAATTGTACCAAATGGTCTGGAGTGACTTCTTTCACTTACGTGCTCCATTTGGACAAAGACAATGCTAGAACCACCAAAACTTACACTCACAAAGCACAAGGTCCTCACTTACATGCTCCATTTGGACAAAGACAATGCTAGAACCACACCAAAACATACACACTCACAAAGCACAAGGCACAAGGTCCTCGCTCAGTGTAGTATGAGTGGGACCTTCGATTTCGTGATTGTGTGTTTTGGGCTAATTTAAGTCTTTTCCTTTGAACAATTTCAATTGTTCTTTCTATCTATCTGGCATGTTAGTCAATGATATAAAATTGGATATGCGTTATTTTTAGGAAAATAATTTTTACACTCTCCTTGTACTAATGACACTCTCTTTTTCTTTTAATTGTGTGAATTTACTTAACTGTTCATCAATGCAGTAATCTTTTACAAAATGCATGAACTGTTATTTAAATTCACATTAATAGACAAAAAGTGGAATGCCATTGATAATAAAAGAAGTCTGAAAATTTTTTTTCCTTAATTTTTTCTTGAAAAATATGAAATTCAATCAAAAGAAGTTGAACAAATATATGTGTCTGTACATCAAGATCTAGGAAAGAAAACTCAACATCTGAGCCTATGATTTGATGGTTCCCCTATTTTCATTTTGGAAACTGATTTTCGCGCTCTACTTCTTACTGAATGCGCTCCACTTTTAATGTGAAATTACTAGTAACTTCAGTAATTTTATGAACAAAGTGGAGCGCCATCAGTAAAAAAATGGAGCGTAAAAATCAAAATCCTTTCGATTTTTTCTTAACATAAACATGTGCATTATTGTCGTGTACTGTCATCTTCAAACAGAAAGTCATATGAGAGATGCTACAACCACATCTAAATTTATACACCCAAATACACACTCTCCCACAAAACACAAGGGTCCCACACACACTGCACACATAGTGTGTGTGGGACCCTTGTATTTTTTGACAGGGTGTGTATTTGGGTGTGTGATTTTGGGTGTGGTTGTAGAATTTTTGAAGTCATATACCGTTAACAACAAGAAGTCAACAACAAGGGCAAATTTCACTGATCTCCCCTGAGGTTTTTAACAAAATCAAAGGCCTCCCTTGAGGTTTCTGAAATATCATTCCTCTCCCTTCCTTTTTCTGATAATATCAAGATTCCCCCTTCTGTCAATTTGTTCACAAACGGTGTTAGATTTGGAGGCAAAATGACACACATAACCTTGTCATTTCAACGTCTACCTGTCATGCTAGAGACCCAACAAGAATTCTATTAACATCATGCAAATGAACATCATAGGTCCAGCTTAATTTGGACATGCCTTAGAGTATCTCCAATCCAATACTCCATTTTTGCCTTCATTTCTTCATTTGAGAGTATCAAAATAATATATTTTATTACAAAAGTAATTTTGGAGGAAATCTAACTCCAACCCAATACTCTATTTCTACTTCTATTTCTTTAAAAACTCATCCCAAATCTCAAACTTCCCCACTTTCCCTCCAAAATTCAAATTTTCATTTTTCTAACTTCATTAAAAAAAATACCCAATATGGGTCTTATTTTGAAGATATTGTACATATCTTTTGATTGGTACCAATTTTATAAAGGATTAGTGTATCAAAACTATTTTGATGAACAAAATGGGATTTGGTGAGGGTGAATAGTGAAATGGAGGACATCCTCCATTTTTTTCTCCATCCTCCATATTTGGAGTACCAAACTTGATCCTCTTAAATGGAGGAGAAAATAGAGGATGGGTTGGAATGGTATTTCTTCCAAAAATAATCCTCTCAAATGGAGAAATAGAGGAATGGAGGGTGCATTGGAGATGCTCTTAGCCAACGGATCTATTGGAAATAATACCACTAGCTTTTACTCATGTAACAAAAAAAATCTAACTGCTAATTTTATTTTTTTTTGGAAAATGATAAAAATGCATTTCTAGCTGCTAATGTTGGATTAACCAAATACACGAGAGCAATGTATGTGATGTGCACTACTCTCTCTTTCCCCATTTGTTGATCCTAGGTAACACTTTTTGTTGTCATACAAAGATTGTCCATTTTAAAACTAAATGGGTAGTATTAAATGAATTTTCTCTTTCAAGAAGTTTAGCTTTCTCTCTTACTTTTTGGGATTGACTCATTATTTATTTAGACGAGAGAATTCAGAAAAGTAAATTGAAAAAAGTTCAAACATGCAGAATGACACTAAAGACAAAAAATAATAGTTGTTTAAAAAAAATCTTCTTTAGTGAAAAAAAAATTCTTTTCGCTGTTACTTTTTCCTTGTTAGACTCATCTTGTTAAGATAAATAATTAATTCCAAAAAAATATAAATTCAAAAAAAATGAGTAAAACTCATAAAAGACGAATAAAATACCGAAACAAGAATTAGAACGAAAATTGACCAATAATTTAGCTAAAATGATGGGTACTTTGGCACTCTTTGGAGTACCAAAAAAAATAGAGAGAAAACATACTTAAGCTACAAGTAGTTGTACATCAGGTAGGATTTTCCCTTTTTTTTTTGTGTGTGTGGTTAGCTTCAGTTAGATTTCATCCTTTTTATTTTTTTTAGGCTTTTCGGACTATATAACCTCGGCCTTTTGTCCTTGGTGTTTGTTCTAAAAAATAAAGTTACCAAAAAATACATTCACCGTATTTTGTGAAAAAAAATTATTTTTTCCTACATTAACTACTACGAAAAAATACTCCCTCCTTCTCATTTTTATTGTCCATTTTCGTTTTTCCTGCCGTTCTTTCAACGCTTATATCTTCCAATTTAAATCTCCAAAAATGTGCAATATGGATCTTGTTTGATAGTTCTCGATAGATCTATAATACAAAAATTTTAAAATTATGAAAAACATTGCAGATTAGGAGATATAAGGGTTTAAAAAATGGCACGAAAAAAGAAAATAGACAATAAAAATGAGACGGAGGGAGTACATTTTTTTGGTACACCTAGCATTGGAAAAAAAAAAACATATTGACATTGGGTCCTTGAAAATTTTGCTTCTTTAATGAAGTTTAGTCATTATCTTCAATTTTTTAAAATTTTCAAAATTACATCTGAAATTGAAAACTTAATTGTTAGACATTTTTATGGTAGTACTCCGTATAAGGAAAATCAATTGAAAAGTGGTTGAAAAGCCAATGGGTTCTGTACAGCAAGAAAGGCCAACAGGGCATTTTTTGCAGTTAAAAGGTTATATAAGGTGACATCAGTGTGACGACCCATTTCTGTCAATAATTCTAACGGCCAAGTAACGGAAGGGTGTGTTTTGGCAAAGTTATAAAAAGTAAGGGAGGACAGTGATATTTCAGAAACCTCGGAGGTTTCTGACAAAAGGGGAGGTCAGTGAAATTTGCCCAACAATAAATACTACTGTACCTCTCTAGTAAGAATGTTCGTCAGGATTGTCCGGCCCATGTGCTCTCCAGTCTCTCCACAATATGCGCCCCTCTTTCGCCTTCACCGTTCGGAAAAAATCAGAGCGAGCTTGGGTTAGTCCGGTAACTCAGGTTGTTTAGTGAATTTGCTTTTCGAACAATTAATCATAGTTTAATTCTTTAGAACATGTCAAAGGAAAGTAATTTATTGTGAATTATCTCATTCCTGCGTAAGTGACCTATTTTGATTAGAATGGAAAGAGAATTAATTAAAATGCGCGTAAAGTGACCCGAACATCTCTAACCGTCTAAAAGCAAAACAAAACATGTGCTCATTTGGTAGAGGTAAGTACTAATTTTAACAGTAGTACAGTACTCGTCTTTCCTTGAACTGGAAAAATTATACTATGCCCCAAGGGCATAGCCACGTGGTGCCCCCAGGGCTTTCTGCACCACTCATTTCAGTGGGTGCCCGGGGGCATGGAATAATCTCTCCTTGAACTGGCATTTTTCCAAACAGTGTACGAATCAAATCTATCTTAATTATTGGGCGCCGCTATTCGCAGCCCTCTATTTACTCCCATAGCCCGTTAAAAATTTTCAATTATACTCGACAGTTAGTTACCGAAATTGAGATATATTTTCAGCATCCAATTACCGAAATATAATATTTTTTTCAACAGATGTTTACCGAAAATGCATGTTCGGCAGTTGTTTACCGAAAGTTGAACATATTTTCGACATGTAGTTACCGAAATATAATCTTGTTTTCAACAGCAATTTACCGAAATGTTATTTATGATTTTCAACAACCATTTACCGAAATGTAATGGGCTACGGGAGAAAATAAAGGGCTGCGAATAGCGGCACCCTAATTATTGCCTTTTGATAGCCGGAAAATGCTAAAAACACCTCGAATCAAATCTATCTTAATTATTGCCTAATGATAGCTGGAAAATGCTAAACATCTCACTTGGCTGTTGTTAAGATTTTTAAAAACTGCATTGAAAAATGTAAAAAACTTATTAGAAAGATCCTGCTAACTTTTGGCTGGTAGGTGTAGGATAATAATAAATAAGTTTGGATTTCAATGCAAATAATTCATAGGGCGCCTTACGAATTATGAAAAAAGGCCTTATCGATATTGAATTGAGCTAATTTTTTGCTTGAACTATAAATAAAAACATTTTAGGAATAACGAGCAGTTTTTCTCATCTTTGAAGAACCCGAAATGTACCCCCAAATTAATAATTCATTGATCGAAGTTAATCACCCAAAGCTCCTAAACGGTGCCGTTTATTGTGGGGCAGCACCTCTGCCGACCCAAAGGGCCAGCAGGGTCCCCAAGTCCAAAGCCATGTGGCCCAAGATGCAAAGGCCCGTTTGATCCAATCATTAACAACAGTTTGTAGTGTGATATATTGTGGGCTCACCTTTTAATGGAGAAGAGTAAAGGTCAGTTAGGATCCGTATTTTGTATAGACTACGATCCTATCACCATGGACGGGCCGACCAACCATTAGGCCATTTATGCCTTTCCTAAAGGCCCAAAAACACCCTGGTGAGGCTGTACTGTGGTCTTAGTGAACCATAAAGTTCTGAGAAAATGTTTTGTAGGTTTTATATTCATTCGTAATGTAACTCAGAAATTTTCTCTTGAAATCGTACGAGTGATTCCCGTTAGCAAAACACTGTCGCTACGACATTAATGAATGAACTTCTGATAGTACTCATATAGTTTCTTTTGGATCATATAATACTGATCAGATACTATAATTGTTGATCTTGTAGGCTAGGACTGCCATAATGTTTGGCATATCGAATGTGGCATTTCCAGCAGCAGTAGTGTTGGTTACTCAGCTGATGTTGGATACAGAGCAGCAAATCGAAGCGGCCGGGTTCTTGTCCCTTTGCTTTAGCATGGTCGCCTATGCTTCTCCTCTTTCAGCCATGGTAAGAACTAAGAACCCTTTCCCCCCAAAACTATATACTCGTACTAACATCAATCCTACTACGAGCACGGACTTACGTACCATTCAGAGGTCTGTGTTTGGATCTGTGCATGCGCGTGGTCTGTACCCTTTTCCATTCTCAATTAAACTGATTGACGAGATCGACTAGAACATAAGAGGTTGATAATTTTCTAATGTGATGATCCCATTTACTGAAACATGCAGAAAACAGTGGTAATGACAAAGAGCGTGGAGTACATGCCCTTTCTTCTCTCCTTTATGCTTTTCATAAATGGAGGGGTTTGGACAGTTTATGCGATGCTTACAAGCGACTGGTTCATCGGAGTAAGCTTTGATTTAAGTTGAAATTAATGCACATATTACATGTTAATTAAATTAACGAAAGTGAGAGGATCAATGCTAATTACAAGAGACTGGTTCATGGTATCATTTTGATTTTTCTTTCTATGTGAGCGATTCACATGCAGTAAATATACAAAATAAACAACTCGAATCATAGACGGGTTTCTTCTTGGAAGGATTTTCGATGCCGTGTAAAAAGTCATTCAATATTGTCAATCACTCAATAGCTCACACTGAATCAATTACTTTGATGACTCTATATGCAGATTCCAAATGGTAGTGGATTTCTTCTTGGCACGTCTCAGCTGGTACTCTATGCAATCTACTGGAAACCCAAGGCCTCCCACAAAGTGATAAGAGGTGCTTTGTGATAAATATAATTGATTCTCATTGATTGATTAATTGGTGGAACACAGCCACACATATGTAGGAAAAGAATACAACCAACTAGGAAAGAGAATAATAATCCTAAAATTATGGGAAGAGATTGCTCCTATAATTATTCTGGTGGATCTCAATTGATTCAGTCTGCTAATACTCCCCCTCAAGATGGAGCATGGAGGGACGTAATGCCCAGCTTGGATGTCAGGAGACGAAAGTGGTCAACACCCAAAGCTTTGGTAAAAACATCTGCTCGTTGGTTCGCTGAGGCAATGTGATGGAGCTGAAGAAGGCCTTGTTGTACCCGTTCACAGACAAGGTGGCAGTCGATCTCAATGTGCTTGGAGCTCTCATGGAAAACTAGATTTCGGGCAATGTGTAAGGCTGTCTGGTTGTCACAATATAGCTTGATTGGTGATGAAAGAGGGACCGCTAAATCGCGGAGTAAAGTTTTGAGCCACAGTAATTCGCAAGTGGTGGAAGCCATGGCCCGATATTCAGCTTCGGCGGAAGAGCGGGAGACAACACTTTTCTTTTTTGTGCGGCAGGAGACGGGGCTGCCACCAAGGGTAATGAAATGACCCGTAGTGGAGCGCTGAGTCATAGGACAATTGGCCCAATCCGAGTCAGTGTAGCCAGTGAGTTGGAGGTCTGAACGGGTAGGAAATAGTAAGCCATGAGAGACAGAGCCCTTGAGGTAGCAAAGAATACGAGTAGCAGCTTCCAAATGCGGGACCCGTGGGACATGCATGAATTGACTAAGGAGATTGATAGCGAAGGTGATATCCGGGCGAGAGATGGTGAGGTATGATAAGCACCTAAGATTGCTTGATCGTGGTGCTTAAGTCCGTTAGTTAGAAGTGTTTTTAGTTATTATTTGTCACTTTTATTCAATATTGCTCGTAAGGTAGTTTGTTAAGTACTTCAGGCAAAACGCCCTTAAAAGGCGTATTTTGATTGCAAAGCCAACCCCCAAGTTAGTTCAAGTATCATCACCCGGTGGAACTTGTGCCAAAGTGACCAAAGAACGAAGGCAAGAAGCGTCGGGCAAGCCAGTGGTCGTCGGGTGTCAAGTTCTGGAGGCTAGCTTTCCTTTCTGAAGATAAGCTCTGCGTATCGATACGGATTAAGGGCCGTATCGATACGCATTGGTTAATTGGGCAGGCAGAGAGTTCCGTATCGATACGGCCATAAACCGTATCGATACGGGCGCGTTACGGGGAAATTGGTCTTTTCAGCTCAGCGATGTGGTATCGATACTTTGCATAATCTGTATCGATACGGGGAGCTCTCGGCCAGATATTTTGTTACTTTTTGGACTTTCCATTTATGGAATACTTGCCTTTAATAGTATGTTTCCCAGATATTTGATGAGAGAGAAACCCATTGTGTAAAAATAGGGGCTTCATCTCTCTCTCTCTCTTGGTAGCTAGCACATTATTAACTTTAGTTTTTCCTCCATTAATGTTCTTTTAAGCTTTTCAAGAGTAATTTCCTTAGAACTCAAGTAAGTTTGTTCTCGTTTGTTAATTTCTCGTTAATTAACGTTGTTCATACGACTTGGATCCTTTATAGTATCAAGTTTGTTTTCGTTTTTATCGGTTAAAAATCATGTCTCGTTTTTATGCTTTCTTTTATGCTTTAGCTATGTGTGAGTAGTTGATAGGCCAAGTCTCGGGGTAATCTTTCCCGAGTACTTAGGTGGTTACTTGGTTCTCAAGTCCTCGAGCTTAAAATCATGATTTTCGGAATAGAGCTTAACTTGCATCTTTGGTCTAAACAAGAGGTGTTAACTCCTTGGTAAGATGTTTAGCCAAGCGGTCTTGGCAAAAAGCTTACCGAGGGCTCGTGGCCTCCTATCATCAGTGATCAAGGATCTCACTTTTGTAACCGGTCCATGGCGGCCCTCATGCGGAAGTATACCATCATTCACAAAGTTTCAACGGCATATCATCCTCAAACGAATGGCCAAGCGGAGCTGGCGAATCGGGAGATTAAGCATATCTTGGAGAAGACAGTTAATCCTACCCGTAAAGATTGGTCAACTCGATCGATCGATGCTTTGTGGGCTTACCGTACTGCGTACAAGACTATCTTGGGGATGTCACCGTATCGGCTGGTCTACGGGAAAGCGTGCCACTTGCTGGTAAAGCTTGAGCATAAAGCATATTGGGCCATTAAGAAGCTGAATTTCAATATAGCCAAAGCCGGTGCCCGCCGCAAGCTCCAATTGACGGAATTCGAGGAGTTGAGGTACAATGCTTACGACCATTCTAGCGCTTACAAATCTAAACTCAAAGCCAGGCATGATAATAAAATTGTGATTAAAAACTTTGAGCCAGGTCAAAAAGTGTTATTGTATAATTCTCGGTTGCATTTGCATCCCGGTAAGCTGCGCTCACGTTGGGCCGGACCTTATGTTGTTAAAACTGTTTTCCCTTACGGGGCGATAGAAGTAGAAAGCATGAGTAACGGTTCCTCTTTCAAAGTTAATGGTCAACAGCTTAAGCCTTTCCTTGGCGGCTTCGAAGCTGGCGAGCCCGATGAGGTTTTGGCCGATCCCGTTTACACGGATGGCCCATCGGTTTAGTTTGTGTTACTTTACTTTGCACGGGGAGCGAAAGCGTAACCGCTGAACTTAACTGTTTGTCAGACCCAGCCCCCGGGTAGGGGGTACCCACCATTGACTTGGGTATTTGTAGCTCCGCACGCCGCTACTAAAAAAAGGATCGTATGCCCAGCTCTGGTTAGTAAGGGCCATGTTCGTTTCTTGTACATATTTGCGTGTTTTGATTGTTTTGGGATTTTCAAATCACGAGATTTCACCAATGCATCATCGTATCGAGTTTTCATTAGTCCTTCTTTGTAGTAGTTTGCCGTTAATGATCCATGCTCACCAGATATGTCCTTATCGGGGGCAACTTAGGTCTTTGGGTGAGACTTGATATTCCCGTGCTTTGGCGCCAGGCTCTGTCTTGTCTCACTTTGTTTCGATCATAGGGAACGCTGGGCTTAATTGCTTGGCGAGGTCAAGCGGTGAATTTTACTTCGGGCGTGATGTAACAAAATTGACGGTCTAGTATAGCCACCCGTGTCTTGTCTACCCGGTGAGACTCGGGAAGAAAAGTATGACTCGTGAGATTGCGTGAAGATTGGGTGGTGTTCTTTGATGTGTTCCTTTTTATGTATTTATATTTGATGGTGCCCGGATTCCACGAGCCGGGTGGTTCTCATGTCCTTTGGCTCTTAGTAGGTAGTTCGAGCTTAAGTCTTTTGCAGGGTGAACGTGCTACCACACCAGCCTTGATGGATTGGATCTAACGTCGGAGTGATTAAGGCATTCAGGAGCCCTAAGCATGGGTGTGATTACGTGTCGCGATTGTTAGTCCAATAAAGTTTTGGCCATGATCCTGTGTGACTAGCTGTGGTTCCGTTGGAAGAGCCGAAGGAGTCGACCTTGAAAGCCATTCGGATGACGAAAGGAGCTGGGGACGCAAAAACCTCCAACTTGGTCGAGGTATAAAGGGGTTGACATTCCCCCGTAGGTACGATCTTTTGTTCCTTTTTCCCTACTGTTGTTCTCCATGCTATGGGGCATAGCATATTTCAGGTTGGGGGGAGGGACATAAATCGGATATTTATGCTTTATGCTTTTTGTTTAAATTTTTCATATTTTTCATTTTTGGTAGATCAATCCTTCCGTTATTACAAAGTTAATGGAGCAACTTAGCACTTGGTCATTAGTTTGTTAATTGGCAAGAGTTCGTGTAAATATTTTTTGGTGAACTTGTACTGTCCAACTCGTATGCATGCTGAAAGAGTGAGAAATTAGGTGTTGAGTGTGTTGTGAGCAGGTTTGACCCATATCCCGTTGTTTTTCACATTATATTCTTAGTTAGGTATTAATCTCATGTCATGCCTAAACATGTTCGTTATTTACTTTAAATCGTTTCGGAATCTATGGCATATTTAAGAAATGATACAAGGCCATCTTTGTTTGATTAAAACCACAAGAGAGTCCCATTGTCCTTTAAAATAAAGCCTAGTCCGCGTCTCGCTCTTATCCATAGGAAACCGGATGTTCGGGTGGATGGTTGGAAGTTGGTTTTGAGCTTTGCTGGGCTGGCTCCAGGTTTTACAGGCTCCGGGTGTATTTTTAAAGTGGCTTCGGGCGTCGGCATTGGCTATCGGGTGGCAAAGCTGAACTTCTGGAGATAAGCTCCTCGTATCGATACGGCCATAAGCTGTACGATACGCGTTTGTTTCGTGGGGAATCAGGTTATCCCGTATCGATATGGATTAAGGACCGTATCGATACGCGTGGGTTAAAATTGAAATCTGCAGTTGATACAAGGCCGATCACTTCATCTTCCCAAGCCTCATTCTCTCTCTTAACCTCCATAACCATCCAAGTTCCTGAAACCCTAGCCCTAAACCTCCCATGTTCTCCCTCTAATCTTCACCAAAACTCCATAATCTTCCACCAAACCTCCAAGCTTTCAAGGAATTCCAAAGGATTTCAAGGTTTGCAAGTCGAATCCTACTAGTACAAAGGTAAATCCATTTTCTCTCTCTATATACGCAAAATCTCCCATTTTTCTTTCTCTATAATAGCTTCAACCCTTGATTACCCACCATATATTGCCATGCATTATCATTTTTGAACCATTTTACCATGCACTTTAACCCCTAATTCTGAAATTACCCATGAAACCTATCTGAGATTTTTGAAATTTTGATTGGATTGGGGACTGAAATTGCACTGCCATGTTACCATTATTGTACTGAATTTTAGAGGCTGAATTTGTGTTGTACAACTCGGAGTTTTGTGGACTTTGACGGGCTGCCTATTTTTGTTGGAACTTTTGCGTTCCTGGCTGCATTTTGGGTTGTTTTCTGTAGTGTTTTGTTTCAAGGTTTGGGGTGTTGTTCTGCTTGGTAGGTTTTTAGTGCAATGGTGAGAACAAAGACTGTGGCTGCTAAGGGTAAGGGCAAAGCTTCGGCTTCTTCTTCACAACAAGCGGACACTACGCCAAATTTTAGTATTAGCGGCATGAGAAGACTGCCGTTAATAGTCCCAAAACCGCCGGTAATACTCAAAACCGCCGGTAATAGTTCAAAAACCGCCGGAAATAAACCGCCGGGAAAACAATTGTAGGAAAAACAAAAGCGGCATTAGAAAACCGCCGGTAATACTAAAAACGGCAGTAAAGAACCGCCGGTAATAATACCGCCGGCAATAAAATCGGTGGTTAATTTTTTTTTGCTTTCCCAGGAATCGAACCCGGAACATCCGGATCCTATAGCGCGCGTGCTACCAACTAGGCTGACTCGCATATTGCGTCATGTAGGATAAATAATAATATTTATATTATACGGGTCGGTATTATTATAAACGGCGGTAATAAACCGCCGGTATTAAAAAAATCGTATATTCTATTATTTCCGGCGGTATTTTAAAAAACCGCCGGTAAAAGTTTGTAAAAACGGCATTTTAAAAAAAACCGCCGTTTTAGGTAGTTATTCCCGGCGGTTTTACTAATGCCGGTAAAAATAGCTTTTAACGGCAGTTTTTTTACCGCCGGTAATAATACCGCCGGTAAAAGCGATATTTGGCGTAGTGGGAGGAGATAGTGCAGGAAATGGAGGAGGAGGAGGAAAGGATCGCGAATCCGCAAAAACGGGGCCGGGCTAAAAGAAGGACGGCGGCTGAGATGCGAGCAGCAACTCAAAAGAAATGGGAAGAGGGAACTCGCAACCGGGGGTTCAAGGATGAGCGACATGTGAACGTCGACAACCTTGGCATTGAGAATCCGTTTGTTCGTCGCATCCGTGACCAAGGTTTGTCTTACTACCTTGCCCCTAATCCTAGTTATAACAAAGAGCTTGTCATAGAATTTTACAAAAACATCAAGATTCCACCCGAGGAGGATGAGAAGAAGGATGATGCTAAGGTAACATCGAAGATTGGAAAGATTCCTATTGAGGTAACTTCAGGGTTTATTGCATGGGTTTTGAATTACTGCCATCCACCCGCAAATGACGTGAATTATCCGGATGAGGAGTATGTGGCGGACGAGGCCATTGTTCAGGAATTGTACAAAAATCCTAGGGAGGCGAGTCTCCCTCATGTGCCAGGAAAGTTCAAGGATGTTTATCGGCTTGTCAATCAACTAGTGCACCACAATTTCAATCCGAGGGGGACGGAGAACAAGCCAGATAGTTACGAAGGGGGGATGATTCACGCGTTCATGAATCCAAATGTGGTGTGTGATTGGGTGAAGGTCATATTTCAGGAGATGATTGATTTCAAAGCCAAGGCCCCAACCAATTCTAGGTTGCCTTTCCCATGTTTGGTGACCGTTATTTGTTTGGCTCAGAAGGTCCCCGCTTCAAAGTTTCCGGAGCGTGAGAAGCTCAATCCGGGGGATATTAATAGTTCCATACTCACGCGGAGTATCTCTCAGTCCCGACCAACTACTGCTGCTACCCCACGTGGGGCGTACTTGACTACTTTGCCACCAAAGGGTGCAAAGTCGGCTACTTGGAATAAATTGCTTTTTTGCCAAGGGGTGGCCACTATGGGATGCCTGAAGAAAATTAAGAAGGAGACCCGAGCCAATGCAAGGAGACAGCGGAAGATAGATCACAAGTTAGACTGGGTCCTGAGTCAAGGTGTGGGGCAAACCAATGAGCAGTATGTACCACCGCCAGAGGAGCTTGATGAGGATAGCGATGATTTTGCTGGGGAAGAACCTGTGTTTGTGGATGATGAGTAGGGTTGGTGGAGTAGTTTGAAATTCCTCTACTTGGTCGGGGTGCTTGGTGGTTGACAGCCCACCTCTTATCTTTTATTTCGTTGTTTTTAGTCTAGTTTAGTTTAACTCTGACTTAATAGTTTAGCAAGTTTTTGTTGAGGCCGGCATGTGGCCTATGACTCGGTAGTTGGAGGAGGCGGCCAAGGGTAGTTGAACCAAGCTAGTATATGGCCGCCACCCCATTTTGCTAACCGTTCTTTGATTAAACCAAGGTCGGTATATGCTATGAAGCCCTTAGTAGATCTTTAATATGCCTTGATTCCATTTCGATTTATTGCTTGATAGTTAGCATACTTAGTTTGTGGCATGTTTTCTTTCGGCAATCAAATTTTCAATCCTTTAGTCGTAAATTCTATTTAATGGTGCTCTCCACTTAAAAGGCACGGTATTTTTGTTCCCCGTGCCTAATTCGAGCACCTTTCTTGTGGGATTTGGTTACTCTGAATGGAATTGGTTAAGTTATAGCTTCGTATCCGTCTTTTATCTTTTGACGCTCATTTTGGATACTTGATTATAACTTGCTCAATATTTAGTTGATCGCTCAATTGTCGGCTGCGAGTTGTTTGGGAATAATTAAGTTGTTTTAACTCTTGCCAACTAGTTGCAGTTTGAGTAGGTGCTAAGTAGTTTTGTCGGAAGGATTGTCAGCTTTTCTTTCTTTCCTTTATTTTTGATTTTGTTGTTAGGGGCTAGCAACGCTCAAGTTGGGAGTGTGATAAGCACCTAACATTGCTTGATCGTGGTGCTTAAGTCCGTTAGTTAGAAGTGTTTTTAGTTATTATTTGTCGCTTTTATTCAATATTGCTCGTAAGGTAGTTTGTTAAGTGCTTCAGGCAAAACGCCCTTAAAAGGCGTATTTTGATTGCAAAGCCAACTCCCAAGTTAGTTCAAGTATCATCGCCAGATGGAACTTGTGCCAAAGTGACCAAAGAACGAAGGCAAGAAGCGTCAGGCAAGCCAGTGGTCGTCGGGTGTCAAGTTCTGGAGGCTAGCTTTCCTTTCTGAAGATAAGCTCTGCGTATCGATACGGATTAAGGGCCGTATCGATACGCATTGGTTAATTGGGCAGGCAGAGAGTTCCGTATCGATATGGCCATAAACCGTATCGATACAGGCGCGTTACGGGGAAATTGGTCTTTTCAGCTCAGCGATGTGGTATCGATACTTTGCATAATCTGTATCGATACGGGGAGCTCTCGGCCAAATATTTTGTTACTTTTTGGACTTTCCATTTATGGAATACTTGTCTTTAATAGTATGTTTCCTAGACATTTGATGAGAGAGAAACCCATTGTGTATAAATAGGGGCTTCATCTCTCTCTCTTGGTAGCTAGCACATTATTAACTTTAGTTTTTCCTCCATTAATGTTCTTTTAAGCTTTTCAAGAGTAATTTCCTTAGAACTCAAGTAAGTTTGTTCCCGTTTGTTAATTTCTCGTTAATTAACGTTGTTCGTACGACTTGGATCCTTTATAGTATCAAGTTTGTTTTCGTTTTTATCGGTTAAAAATCATGTCTTGTTTTTATGCTTTCTTTTATGCTTTAGCTATGTGTGAGTAGTCGATAGGCCAAGTCTCGAGATAATCTTTCCCGAGTACTTAGGTGGTTACTTGGTTCTCAAGTCCTCGAGCTTAAAATCATGATTTTCGGAATAGAGCTTAACTTGCATCTTTGGTCTAAACAAGGGGTGTTAACTCCTTGGTAAGATGTTTAGCCAAGCAGTCTTGGCAAAAAGCTTACCGAGGGCTCATGGCCTCTTATGTGTTCGATAAATATTAAAAACAAGTTGGTTCGTCTCCGTTTAATCAAATCTTTCGTTAAACGAAGTCATTAAAGTTAAATTCTCCGTGCGTGAGCACGCGGTCGTGACTCTCGTATGAGTTATAATCGAGAACCGGTAACGGCTTAAGTCAAGGGTTAGACGATCCCTAGACTTGCCTTTTCTAGTTTATTAAGCTCTTATCTAATCTGTTACTTTAGCCTTTTCACCTTTCAAAGCAAAACCAAGTTGGCCGACTTAAACGCCACAAACCACCTTATAAAACCTACAATCCGATTAAGCTATCTTGCGAATTCCCTGTGGTACGATCCCCGTCTTACCGGTTTATTATGCTACCGACGACCTAGCCCTACGCTTGGGGTTTTTTCTCAACCTTATTTGAAGGCGAGGTTTGGAGGCTAAGCAAGGTATATCAGTCGTCCAATAAGCCTGCGATAGGAACTCGGATCGGAAATTGGTTCACCACTATCAGCCGTGAGTTTAAGATGTTGCTCCATCGGGGAAGAGGCTGGACGACATCCTGTTTGGCCGGCATCGGCGAGGATGTCAAGAGTATATTTGCGCTAATTAATGAAAATACCCGCGGTGGAGCGAGCCACTTCAATGCCCAAAAAATGAGAAAATTTCTTTTATATTCCTTCGACTTTGACCAAAAATTCATTTTGGTCTTTCACCTTTCAATTTCGGCATAAAAATACTTCGACTTTCCAATTTTTTTCAATGTCATCCTTTAGGGATATATACATGTATACACGAAAAATAGGGTGTTTAGATCAAGCACCCTACACACATCGGATGCCGTTGATTCCCGCGTTAGCCCTCTCTTTTTTTTATAGAATTTTTGGACGGCTCGGATTGGCCATGCGGTGTCCGGAGACGGCCCGAAGCAGGACTCAAAGAAAACAGAATCCTTCTAAAAGACGACATTGAAAAAAATTGGAAAGTCGAAGTATTTTTATGTCGAAATTGAAAGGTGAATGACCAAAATAAATTTTTGGTCAAAGTTGAAGGGATATAAAAGAAATTTCCCCCCAAAAAAATACTTGAGCTTGCCAAGATCCTTTAACTAAAATTTACTCGACAAGAATCCTTGTAAGTGGCGGATAGATGCTAAATCGTTGCCTGTAACAAGTAAATCACCAACATAAACGAGAACGACAAGAATTGTAGAACCAGTTTGCCGAGTAAAAAGGGAGTGGTCAGCTTGGGACTGTCGAAATCTGTCAGAGAGAATAACAGCAAACAACTTAGAGTACCAATTGCGGGAGGCCTGTTTGAGGCCATATAGGGATTTTTGTAAGTGACAAACACGCGTCTCCCCCTTTCGGCCATATCCCGGAGGAAGAGACATGTAAACTTCTTCGTCGAGGTCACCATGTAAAAAAGCATTGTTAACATCTAACTGGTGCAAGTGCCAGTTGCGAGTAGCCGCAATAGCGAGTACACAACGGACGGTGACCAACTTTGCAACAGGAGCAAAAGTGTCATGGTAATCTAACCCTTAGACTTGAGTATAGCCTTTGGCGACCAAGCGTGCTTTGTATCGTTCTACGGATCCATCTGCTTTTAGTTTAGTTTTAAAAACCCATTTACAACCAATTGGTTTTTTGCCGGGAGAGAGAGGACGAAGGACCCATGTTTTGTTGTTTTTCAGTGCCGTCAGTTCATAAGAAATGGCATCACGCCACTGGGTGTGGTGGATGGCTTGACTATAGGAAGTAGGATCATGCGAATGAGATAAGGTAGAGAGAAAAGCAAAATGGGAGGGGGAAAGATTGGAATAGGAAATGAAGTGAGTGAGCGAATAGACCATACCTGAAGACTGGAGTAGAGCATCGGGGGAGGCAATGGTGGCGGATGGAAGTGTAGGGCAAAGGTAGTCCCGGAGGTAGCCCGGAGGTCGATGGGCTCGTGAAGGCCGAGAGTTGGCAGCTGGGGGTGTCGGTTCCTAACTAGGAAATGGCTCGGGTGGTGGGGTAGGAGGAGGTGGAGTTGGCGGTTGGGTAGGTAGGGGAGGGGGATCGGGGTTTGATGTAGGAGAGGGGTTGTCAATTGGATTGAGATGGGGTGGGTCAAGATAGTGAAGGGGTTCGGTCGGGTATAAGTCAGTGTGACTGGGGGACGGGTTGGCAAGAGGTGGTATATAATGGGGGCTCTGGGTATGAAAAGGAAAAATATTCTCAAATAAACAGTGACGATGAACATTTGGAGGATGAACTCATCTCCAATTTCAGTTCATGATCGCATGAAAAGACGGATGTGTAATGTCTTCGATCATCGATTCAACCGCTTTGGATCATTGGAAGTGTAATCTAACATTTCCTTTGTCGTTTGCTTTGGCTTTCTAGCCATGTATTTCTCAGGCTAGGCTTTCATGGTTGAGTTGTTATGTACTGAGTTTGAAGCAGGGCAATGCCGGTGTTGAAACCTTATAGTAGTCGATTTTTGTTTGGAATGAATTTAGGTGGTGTTTGTGTTTCCACCAAACTAAAAGGAGTAGATAAGTTGTTTCACTTAATATACAGACAAGTTGTGGTGGTGGTAGTGGTGGTGATTTTGAAGTGGCGATAAATTTTAACTTTGAGAATTTATTGAATCGATAATAATCTCGATTCGCTGTGGTCGTACTTGAAATGTGGTGGTGGTAGTTTGACACATCAAGAATATTCTCAATCCTTATTTTGTTTTTTTTTTTGGTTGCATTGGTGGCGGTGGCAAAATAATGTTGGTAGTGGTGGTGAAGTGGGCGGGGTGGTGGGTATGCGGTGCTAAAATGATGCGATAGTGGAGGCATAGTAGTTTGCATGTGGAGGTGTGACAGTCGTGGCTTTTGGAGTGAGGGTGACCGTGGTGTTCATTGATAAATGAAGACGAAGGGGGTAAGGTTGAGGTGAGGTGCCAATGATGGTAGAAGAGTGAAAATTTGGTAGTAGTGGTGGTGAAGTGATGGTGGTATAGGTGGTGGAGGGGTTGTGTTATGGTGACAGTGTTGGTGGTAGAGGGGTAATAGTGCTCCGATGATATTCTTAGTAGTCTGTTTAGTACACACTTTTCACGAACTAAACTTTATTATTTTCATGGGATTCCACCATCTTTTAATATTTTAAAAATCCTCTTTATCCATATATAATAGGTATTTATCCCTTTTAAAATGATGGAGATGTGAACGTTTTACCGAAATGATGTATTTTTTGACTCACCAAGAGTAAATTGGTCATATCTTTTTGATGTTCAAATAATTTTAGATCCAAATTACTTGGGTTAGAAAGTAGACTCCACAAGCTTTCTAACAGTTCAGACCTTGCGAAAATCGGAGTTCGAGAGTGTTCGGGACAAATCTACGAAGTTTGACCAATTATGGAGCTTTATTGCGCCCCAGGCACAATCCCATGCGACTCAAGCGCACTTCAATGCGCCCCGGGCGGATCCTTCAAATTTTGACTAAACTTTGCGATCTTGTTACGGACACTCTCGAACTCCGATTTTTACGCGGTTTGAACCATTGAAAAGTTTTTCAAGCCAAATTTATAACCAAATTAGTTTGGCCCAAAATTATGTACACATCGAATGGTATGACTATTTTACCCTCAATAGGTTGAAAAATAAACTATTTTGAATAAATCTTTGAATCACAATAACTTTAAATCAGATCAAAACCTATTTTATATCGATAAAGAGGCTATTCAAATCATGGACGAGTTTCTTCTTGGAAGGATTTTTAATGCCGTGTAAAAAGTCATTCAAGATTGTCAATCACTCAATAGCTGAAACTGAATCAATTTATATGGTTATTTGATGACTCTATATGTAGATTCCAAATGGTAGTGGATTTCTTCTTGGCACGTCTCAGCTGGTACTCTATGCAATCTACTGGAAACCCAAGGCCTTCCACAAAGTAATAACATTATCCGGTGATGATGAACATTTGGAGGATCAACTCATCTCCAATTCCAGTTCATGATCGCATGAAAAGACGGATGTGTTATGTCTTCGATCATCGAATCAACCGCTTTGGATTGTTGGAAGTGTAATCTAATAATTCCTTTGTCGTTTGCTTTGGCTTTCTAGTCATGTATTTCTCGGGTTAGGCTTTCATGTAGAGATGGCAAACGGGCTGGTTTGGGCGGGTTAAAACGGGTTGTGGGTCAAATATGGGCAGATCGAATATGGGTCAAAAGGTAAACGGGTTGAGACGGGTTGGGTCAAATATGGGTCAAGCCAAACCCAAACCCGTTCCCCCCCCCCCCCCATCCCATTCAGAAAAGTAAAATTTTATGATTAAAACTCAATTTTTTTTGAATAAAAATGAAGCAATTAGAGGCTAAAAAAACTTTTAAAAAATCAATTTTTTACTTTTTTTTCCATTTCCAAACAGTAACGTAACTTCGATGAGGAGTTAGAGGCAGCATCAAAGAGTTGTCTGGAAGGCGATGATTGCAATAAAAAGAAATTTAAAAATAAAATAGTTTGACCAAACCATAAAAAGATTTATTACAATAAAGTTTAATAAACCCTTTAGCTTTTAATAGTAGAAATCACATAAAAAATTAAATGAAAAAAAATAATAGTAGGAGGCTTAAGCAAATTTTAAAAAAAATGTCCCACGGGAAGACAAAGATGAATCAGAGCATTTGGTCCCAAAAATTGGCCATTAGTTTTTTACAAAAATCATGATGGGAAGAGTGTGCAACAGAGAGAGAGAGAGAGAGTGATAAGCACCCGTTAATGCAATGCAAGGTGCGCTAGTATGTAGTTTTAGTTAATTTCATCGCTTAATTAGTTGCTTCTTAATTGCGTTTACTCGTAAGGTATGTTTTTAGTGCTTTCAGGTAAGTCGTGTGAATAAGACATATTTTGACATCATCCATGGCCCGAGTGCGTCCAAGTACCCGAGGAATCAATGAAGACCCCGTCGGCCCCTGAAAATCTGTCTAAGTATGGAAAAATCACTTTTCGAAAAAATATCGATTTTCGAGATAAAAAATGGCGGTAATTGATCCTTGAATTTTTCTAAGAGCAACTTCAAAATTGCAAGATTTTATTCAAAGATTAAGGTCATGTTTTGAGCCATTTATTCGATAGAAAAGTGTGCTGTTTTCTGTTTTACACTAAAAGCTGGGGGTCAACATTTTGATTGGATTGAAATCTCAAAATTCTGGTAATGCCATTGTTTCCAAATGGGGGGTACTTCCTTATTTTCATTAAATAAATTAAAGTAAAGAAAAGGTAAAAGAAAGGTTTAAAATGCAATCTTTACTTAAAAGAAAGGTTTAAAATGCAATCTTTACTTAAGTTTGGAGAATGAAAATAAGATGCTGTGGAGATTTGCTCGAGCAGAACCAGAGTTGCCCGAGCAGAACCAGATTTGCCCGAGCAAGAACCAGATGGCCAAGGCAGCAGCAGGCCAGAACGCCGAGCTATGGGGTTCGGCATCGATGGGAAAAATGGAGATCCATCGATGCCGAAGCACTTGAGAAAATCTGAGCTATGGACCTCGGCATCGATGTAAGGTTTCAAGGTCCATCGATGCCGAGCATGTTAGCAGAGCACCCTAAGGCCGTTGCCATCGATGCCGAAGGGTTTAAGGGCGAATTTTCAGAGCATCTAGGGAATATTCCAGGCGCGGAGCTTAGAAGTATAAAAGCTTATTTCATTGTTTTGTACAAACAAGTAGAGTAGATAAAAAGTAGAATTAGATTTGCTTACCTAATTTTAGATCTAGATCTAGATTCAAATTGTTCTTGAGTGTTCTTGTTGTTCTTCATTTTTCCAGCACTTATCTTTTAATTTTCTGTCCTTAGTTGTTACTTTTTGTTATTGTTACCTTAATTAAAGTTGTTTATCTTCTCCCGATCTATCTTAATCTCTAATTTTCTTCTAGTCTTATTATTTCAATTATGTCAAGTAGATTTTTGCTTGCTTTTATCTCTCTAGATATGAGTGAGTAGTTTCAAGGGTTAGGTCATGGAATGATTAGCATCTCATGACTCGGGCGAAAATTGCATTTTGCACCCGATAAAGCTTTAAACTTTGATTCGAAAATTGATGTGGGGTTCGGATTTGTTTGTCAAATCACCGAGGTGTTAACCTCTTTGATCATGTGTAGGTGGGAGCTTCGCCTACCCACCACACATGATGCTTAGAGCTCTTTCGCACGAGGTATTTGCCAAATGAATTCTAGAGCTAGCTTGATTCTCAAATCATTTTATTTTCCAATTTGAGAACTATAATCAAGTATCTTAAATTGTGTAATTGGGTGACGAGTGTGATTTAGCTCCGGTCTTGGGTGTTAATAATTCCTAGACCTAGCCTATCTTTTCCTTAGTTAATTCGCTTTAATTTAGCCCTTTTAAAGTAAAACAAAGTTGGCTGTCTAAAAGCCAAAAGCCCCTACTTGCATCTACAAATCCGAGCAAGCCATATAATTATTCCCTTGGGTACGATCCCGGATTTCCAGTTTATTATGCTTCAACAGACGTTTTAGGCCCTACGCTTGGAGCGTTATTCCATTATATCGGAGCAAACGAAGTAGAGAGAGAGAGAGAGAGAGAGGTGCGAAGCAAGGAAACATTTTCCCAAGTGGGGATTGTGGGTCCTAACTGCAGGAGAAAGTAACACGTATTCCTTTAAATGAAAAAGGATAGGAAACGAACAGAGACAGACGGGTGAAACTAGGGCTGCAAACGAGCCGAGCCGAGCCGAGTTTCAACATGTTCGGGCTCGGCTCGCCTTAATTTACCTTGGCTCGAGCTCGGCTCGAGCTCGTGACGAGCTGCAGAACTCGAGCTCGAGCTCGGCTCGATAAGTATTTACAGAGCTCGAGCTCGGCTCGTTCGGCTCGTTTATGAAACAAATATATATAAATAAATATAAATATGTAAAAAAAAATATATATATATATATATATATATATATATATATATATATATATATATAAAATTGAGCTCGCGAGCCAATTCGAGCCGAGTTTCGACTAGCTCGAGCTCGGCTCGTTTACGAAACGAGCCCAGGACTCGAGCTCGAGCTCGTTCGTTTGTGTCTCGAACCGAGCCGAGTCGAGCCGTTGTCGAGCCGAGCTCCGAGCCGCTCGCGAGCGGCTCGGATCGTTTGCAGCCCTAGGTGAAACAGAGAAAGACAGGGGAGAGAGTGCGGGCTGAAAGAGAGAGAGATGTTGGGCCATTTTTAATTGTAACCCATATTGAACAACCCATTTAAATTCATATAAATATGGGTTGAACCCATATTAACCCATCACACAATATGAGCGGATTGAGTTGGGTTATAAGTGGGCGGGTTTGGACGGGTTAAGAAATATGGATTTAGATTACCACCTCTACTTTCATGGTTGAGTTGTTATGTTCTGAGTTTGAAGCGGGACAATAATGCCCGTGTTGAAGCCTTATAGTAGTCGATTTTTTTTGGAATGAATTTAGGTGGTGTTTGTGTTTCCACCAAACTAAAAGGAGTATAGACAAGTTTTTTTTTACTAAAAATTAAATGGACAAATTTAGTGAAAACAAGTTAGCTAAAGACATAAACTTGTAGACAAATAAAATAAGAAAAACATGTACACTGTCGTGTTTTCACTAACTAAAAGGAGTAGACAAGTCACACTAAACTTAATTGACAAATTTAGTGAAAATAAGTTTGCTAAAGGCAAGAAGTTGAAAACAAGAATTAATACAGTGCAAACACACCATTGATTTTATCCACCAAATATATTTATCACTCAATGTACAAACAATGAACTCCCATTATCTCCATCATCAACTTCACTTAATAAATGGTATAATACCTTGTTATTAAAACGCATCCTCCACTGTCCATTACTAATTAACAATAGTGTTTAGAAATACGATGCCGTTCTTCTTGTTCTTTTTAATCTTTGTAACAATTTCGAAGATTAATATAAGTTTTTACCTTTCAGAAAAAGTAATTAACAACGGTGTTAGAACCACAAGCACTATAACAGACAAGTGCACAAAAAATCTCACAATGTATGATTTTTATCTTAAATTATAATGTGAAGCTGTGGTTTTTTATCTGAAAATATTATTTATGATATGATGATTCACCTTTTCTAGTGAGAGAACATGTGATCACGGAGGTTATGGAATCCTAACCACCCTTCACGTATAATACGATACTCCAGTGGTAATTACAAGAGGTTTGATCAAGTGGTTGTGATAATCAATAAGTGCTCCTCCATGAGGTCACGGGTTCCGAACCTTGGGGCCATTGGGATTATACCCGATCGTTACCTTCGAGGCTCTGGAATTAGTCGAGGTGCGAGCAAGCTAGCCCAAACATCCAGTTATAAAAAAAACACATTAACTAATCAGTCAAGTTAACATCGTGTTGCCAAAATCACAATGTCGCGCCCTGATTTTTACTGGCGGTGGTCGCCTAACCCACTTTTTAGGGCAAAAAGACAACGCTTCCAAAATCATGACTTTTAAATGCGACGATTGTGAATTTTGAGTACTTTGCAGCTATGACTTAGATTGTTGTTCGAAAATAGAGTCGTCACCTAACATTGAGTTCGGGTGTGTCAAGTCACCCATTAAAACTATTTTGTGAAGAAAACTGTTTTAACTCTTTTTTTATATTTCGGTTTGAGCAAATTCTTCTTTAAAACGTGGCTTGTAATTGACTCTCATTCGAGGGTTTGTGAAAACAAAGATGGATTCGGGGATTTACTATTACGTGTGGGGAAGGTGTTAGACACCCCACATCGTCCTCTCGGTACTTAATTTTCAAAGTTGGTCTTTTTCGAGTAATTATCCTTGGTAAATAAATAAAATATAAAATGCATACAATGGAGCTTTTGATTGATGATTGATTAAATGACCTTCGGTCCTCTTTCGTGTTTAAGGCATGTGGAAACCTAGAATCACCGGGACTCGATTGTGACTACATTATCACTGACAAAAGGTCATTGGGTACTTTTAAATTTCAACGCCATCCTTATATACACGAAAAGATCGAGCACCTCGGTTATTCAATTCAACACGACAATCTTCTTTTTATTTATACCGAAATAAGGGTGCAAAACGTCGGTCCTCTTTCGTGTTTAAGGCATGTGGAAACCTAGAATCATCGGGACTCGATTGTGGCTACATTATCACCGACAAAAGGTCATTGGGTACTTTTAAGTTTCAACGCCATCCTTATATACACGAAAAGAGCACCTCGGTTATTCAATTCAACACGACAATCTTCTTCTTATTTATACCGAAATAAGGGTGCAAAACGGTAATCTGAACATTGCAACCTTATTTTCGGTTTTAAGTGAAAAGAACATCGTTGTGTTATTAATCTAAGTAAAAAAAAAATTGAGTTGAACTGAAAATTTGAATTGAAAGGGGGAAATACCCCTGCGTAGGATTACATCTTCCTCGCCTTGTGCGGTGGATTTTTATAGAAGTGTGCTCAGAAATTAAACTAGACAAAAATATAACTAAAAATAGCACATAATTTGATCCATACTTATTTTTAGTTATATAATTATTGTCGTGTATTCTGGCTTACAATAAACTTGTGAAGATCGGATATTTTTTCCTTGAACCTAAACTAAGAGGACTTCGGCCTCAGAATTTGAAGAGATGCGTTTTTTGTTTTTTTTGACTGTGGAGACAGAAAAGCTTTTTTTTTAGGTTTCGGAGTGGAATTTGGTTTTGGTTTTCTTTCTGGAGAAACAAGCTGCCAACTACAATACTCCCTCCATCCTTATTTAATTGTCCACTACGGTTTTGCGTGCATTTTTAACGACTTATATCTCTCGACGTATATTATGTTTTCCGTTTTTTGAAATCATTATCTTATAAAAAAAATTGAGATCTATCGAACAAGATCTATATTGTATATTTTTAGGAATATACGTCAAGAGATATAAGGTATTGAAAATGAACGCAAAATCGTAATGGACAATTAAATAGGAACAGAGGAGTATTTGTCCTTGTTGAGATGTGAAGACAATTTTAGAGTGCAGTAAAAATGACCCGGAAGGTTTTGGGTCCTGCCCAACGCAGGTTTTTGCGTTTTTTAAGGTTTTCTAGTATTAGCTTGCTTGCACATATAAAAGCAAAGCTAGGGCTGCCTCTTTTTGTAACTCTGACATATTTTCATCATAGTGAAACACCCCAGCACCCCGTGGACGTACGATTAAGCAATCAGCTTAAGTCGGAACCAGGTAATCTCTGTGTCTTGTTCTTTTCTTACTTTATATTATTTTCTGTTCTTGGTTTGTTCTTCGATTGTGTGCGTTTGTTTGTGGGTTTGGACGTTCGAATCCCCAACAGTCCTGATCCACAAGAACTCTTGGCCAGCCAATTCACATGTTGGATGCAATATGTATATTGTCATTTGGTTTCAATATTATAATGCCGTGGATCCCAATTTTAAGTGGGGCTTGCTACATGTGCGCCTCACGGCAAAGTGCATGCGCCATGGGCCTCGACTGATTTTTGAACAGTGTTCGATTGGGTCCGAACACAGTCAAAATTAGAGTTTTTGGCCGAAATGGCCATAAATTGTAATCAAATTGGAAGAATATCCATCTTTCTAAACATTTTGTAAAAATATGTCATCGCTCCTTTTCAAAAGGCATTATAGCGGTTAAGCGCCATGTAGCCGCCACATAGATAGCTTCTTTTGAGAAAGAGCTATAATTTAAACTCTAATTGCTCCTTTTGAAAAGGAGCTATCATTCATTCAAACCCTAATAACGCCTTTTGAAAAGGAGCTATATATAATCCTAACCCCAAAAACACCGACGTTAGTTATCTCAATTTTTGAAACAAAAAGTGTGAGAATTTGTAGTATTATCCAAAGAAATAGATTGGCCATAAAGATATTAAAAATTTTTACGATTGTGTTAAAAAAATTAGAATTATTTTTAATTTGGAAAAGATTGGATATAAAAGAATTGAGTGATATGATATAGAAATTTTCAAATTAACTTCCCCAAGAAACGAGAGAGGAAGAGCCTGAATTGGTGATTTGAATGTGGTACATAGTTAGAGGGAGGAGTGGTTGATTATTAGTTGTTTGTTGATTATGTAATTTGTTTACAAATATGTATGGTGGGATATACTAGCTAGTGTGAGAGAGAGACCACAGAGAGAGGGAGAAGAGTTGGAGAGAGAAACCCACTACATGGGTTTGTTCTTACAGAGTGACATATATTGTTGTAGTATGATTATTTGTGAGTACTATTAATTTTTCTCTCCCACGATCACCAAGTGATTGAATTTGCTCTCTCTTGAATTTGCTTTCTCTTAAACCTCACCTAAGTACTTAATTTATTGAACAAATTCAACTAGTGAAACATGTCCGGATAAATAATTGATTAACATAAAAGACTTGTTGAGTACAAACTTTTCATATAAAAACATCATTTCACATGACATGTAGTTTGAATTTCATTTTCCGCATCTTCTCTTGTGGTGACCTTGTTGACCACACTTTGAGCATGTCATCAGGCCAAGGTCAAGAGAGATAAACGGGAGATCTAGAACATCACCAAAACCAGCTTGCCTAATCAATTGTAAAACTGGTGGCGCTGGGGGGCAATTTCTTTAGTCTAGCTTCAGTTCGTCGTACTTTAAGAGTTTTGAATCAACTGGAGGCTCTCCCTGCAAAAATAAGTCAACGTACTTTCACATTTTGTAATCTGAATCATATAAAGAGTGTTGACAAATACTGAAAATTTGTACTTACATTATTTACCCATATAGAATGAGAGCGATGACTTTGCTGAAAAGTTAACAAACTCCCGTCAATGGGGCCCTCCTGAAGAACCATATTTTCCCTTAGGTACCTAAAACAAATAGAGTTAAATTATCAACTCGTCAACGGTATTCCATTTGGTGTGAAAATTCTTGCTGCAAAACGCTACAAATGGTATTCGGAAAAATTATATATTCCAGTGTGACGTGTGTAAGAACTTTGCAAACTGTCATACTATAGCTTAATGGTTTATAAGGTTTCATATAGTATCATATTTAACATGTCTATTCAGAATCGCCCACTCAAAACGGTACCAATGATGATTCAATCGACGAAAAGTGTGGTCGCGGGTATATACGTGAAGCATATATACCATAACTCCCCACTTGCGTGGATCCCAATTAAAGCCATAGCAAATCGGGAAGCATATCTTATCTATGAGACTATGATACAGCATAAACCAAAACTGTGTAATGATAAATTTCACCGTTTAAGAAGTCCTTGTTAAGCCTAGATTGTAAATATATGATGATTTATGCTATTTGCACAAGCAGTCAGGCAACACACAGGAAAAATTTAAAACTTTTCTTATACATGAGTGGCGAAATATACCACTCCTAGGAAATGGAGGAGAGGCCCCCCAAATATAACATAGATTGAAGATTTAAAACATGAATAGGCGAAACCATGGACAACCCAGATATCCATAGCGAGGAATCGTACCAATTAGGGGTCATATGACCCAATACCACGAAATAACTGAACCAATCGCCAAGCTAACCACCAAAAATGAAAATTTCATAACAGCATTAAGACAAATTGCATCTTGAAAATTACCTATTGAGCCAAACCCTAGTATACACATACATATATACATATACACATACATGAGATAAGGAAGATGGAGAGAGAGAGAGACTTACTGTGAGTGACAACAGAGGGTGGAGAGCACGCCGGAGATGAGTGAGCACGCCGATAAGAGAGCACGCCGGAGGAGGATGGCGGCTAGAGGAGATCGCGATCGACGTGGAGTGAGAAAGAGAAATATCATAGGAGGAGAAAAGGGGATGGTTTAATTAAAGTCTGAGTTTTTAACCTATCGCTTCTTTCCAAAAGGAGCTTTAACCTATAGTAGCTCATTTCCAAAAGGAGCTATAATACTTACAACAAGCCTTTACCTATAACGCCTTTTGAAAAGAAGCGATGCCATATTTTTACAAAATGTTTAGAAAGATGGGTATTCTCCCAATTTGATTACAATTTATAGCCATTTCGGCCAAAAACTCGTCAAAATTAAATTTTTGCTCTGAGAGCATCCACAATGTAATAATCAAAATTAAAAGTTTGCTAAAGTTAGCAATATTTGCTCAAAAAAGTGCTCACATTGTAATAACCAAACTTAGCAACCTCTTAGCAACTCATCAAATTTTGACCTTTGAATAACCAAACTTAACAACTTTTACCAATAACCAAAACTCAATAACCAAACCAATAACCAAATTCAAAACTAAAAAATTAAAAAACATCTCAAATTAGAATCGTCTCGATAATTTGGTGTGGTCGGGTGCGTGATTGGAACTCGTTTGCAATTGGACATAGATGTATTTGCGTATTGGGGGGGGGGGGGGTGGGGTTTTATAGGGATACAAAAATAACCAATGTGGAGATCAAGTTTGTTAGGTTTGATTATGAACTAAATGGATAATCAAATGCTGACGTGACACATTTTAGTTATCGATTTTGATTATTCCCATTGCGGATGCTCTGACGGGGAGATAGATATGGTGAAATTGGCGTCGTCCAATGTTGCTCCAAACTCTTAAATTTTCGAGTGGTGGAGCAAAATTGGGTGTTAACACACAATAAAGATTCCCCTCGAATCTGTCTGGAAAACAATAAATAATACTCCTACAGATTCCAGAAAATCGAAATCCAATTTGAGGCCTCCCTGTCCCTGCACTCGATGCATTATTGGATTGATTGATCTGAAGCCAAGTCGGTCGTCGTCACTTGCGTCAATCTAGATACCTACCGGCGATCCTCACATTTCGCCGCCGCCGTCCCCTGCTCTCTGGTATGTCGGTCGATCGGCCCATTAATCCTATTCTTTTCTTCGCGACATTTCTTGGAATCGACCTGTATAATCTACTTTTCGTGGCTTATGTGTTTTATTACTCCTTGGTTCGATGCTAATTCTTTTACCAGATGTGCAACTACTTCTCAATGACAGATTCTGTGATTCTAAAATTCGGAATGCATACTAATACGACGATGGCCTCCGTCCGTAACCATTCTGCTGGGAGCACACCTATTTCCAATTTCCAATGTCTTAGGGTGGGGGAATTGCCAAGACTACTTGATTTTTCCTGGTGAAACCGCCCTTGGGGATGGATTCCGGACCTTTCTGTATTTTCTTGGTCTAGCTTATTGTTTCATCGGATTATCAGCTATAACTGCCGAACTGCGCGGTTCTTCCGGTCTATGGAAGCTGTTGTTAAGCATAGCCCGACTGTGGTGGAGATAGATCCTTTTACAAATAGTGAGGTTGTTAGACAAGAAAAGGTGTGGAATTACACAATTGCCGACATCACTCTGTTGGCGTTTGGGACTAGCTTCCCCCAAATCTCTTTGGCCACCATTGACACCATACGAAACCTTGGGAACTTGTATGCTGGAGGTTTGTTATTTCATTCTTGCTCTCACTTTATTGATTTGATATTCAAGCATAGAGATGAATTTTGCTTATCTGCAAGATGTAAGATTGGAAAAAGGTGCTTATGTTGTTGGACAGTTGGACTACTTGTGATTGCATTGTACTTACGTTTATTCTATGCCAGCTGACTTTTCTATTGTCCTCAAAGTTAAATAGCAGTAGTGTAATGATGATTTTAATCTGTCCAATTGTTTTTGTTACTTCACTTTTAATATTGAAGCATAGTTAATGAAGATGATTAAACCACTTACTGTCTTGTATTGATGCAAACCTACTTGTCTACATGGCATGGTCATGTAATGATGTTAGCTAATCCGGCTGAATTTCTGTACATCACTGCATGGTCATCTGACGTCTCTCTCTCTCTCTCTCTCTCTCTCTCTCTCTCTCTACGTTAACGATAGGAACAACCAAACGAGGAAAAAGAATAACGTGGAAGCCCTCTTTTGTTTTATCAGGCCTTTAGAAAAGTTATCAAGTGCATATGTAACCATGTGCTATTTTATGTTCCAGCCTCACTTAGCAAATAAGATCAAGTCATTAACCACTTAGTTAATAGAAGCACAACAAATATCCATGTATTAAGCTTAATTAGAATGAGGGTTATTACACCCTCCCCAACTTATAAAAGTTTGGTCCCCAAACTTTGCTTACCTTGAATTGGAAACAAATGCGGATACTTCTTCAACATAGCCTCTTCTGTTTCCACGACGCTTCTCCTTCTCGCTGATTATCCCACCATACCTTCACTACCGGTATCACTTTGTTTCTAAGAACCTTTTCTTTTCGACCGACAATTTTAACTGGTTTGATCTCGTAGCTCAGATTTTCTTGAAGATCAATAGGAGAACTTTCTAGCTTATCGTGTGATGGATCACGCAAGTAACGTCTTAACATGGACACATGGAAAACGTTGTGAATATAAGACAACTCCGGCGGCAATGCTAATCGATAACTGACTTCCCCAATCCTCTCAATAACTTCAAATGGTCCTAAGTATCTTGGACTCAATTTGCCTCGCTTCCCGAAACGAACCACACCTTTCATTGGCGAAATTTTCAGAAAAACTCGATCTCCAACTTGGAATTCCAAAGGCCTTCTTCTACCGTCTGCATAACTCTTTTGTCGACTTTGGGCAGTTTTCAACCTTTCTTGTATTATTCGGACCTTTTCCATAGTGACTCACATCTGCCGAACCTGGTCTGGCTTGAGTAACCGTTTCTCCCCCACTTCAGTCCAATGAATCGGTGATCAACATTTCCTTCCATTCAGTGCTTCAAATGAGTGATATGCTTCGGGCCTGTGTTTTAGATTTTCGAGGAAGTTGGGAAACTCATCTACGCTTGATTGAGTTCGCCTACAATAATAGTTTTCAGGCTAGTATTGGAATGGTGCAAATGTTCAGATGTCTTAGTGTAGCAATCCGTGACTGTTTACTCATTACATAATTCAAAGTGGATTTGAGTACATGTGTGCTTCTTATGAAAGATATGACTGAAAGATGTCAACCAAGGTTTTAAATTTGTTATTGGTACATTTGAGTACCAGACCTATGTAACATGGATCTTTTTCTTGAGAAAACAATGGTTGGAGTACACAATCTTGCGATAGAAAGTTAACACGTGTGTTGCAAGTTAACTCTTGAATTTAAGTTTTGTCACTGAGTGCATTTATTAGCATATCTTATTCTGAAGATGACTATGGGTGATTCACGTACTGTTATGCTTTCCGGAAGCTAGAATAGTATGGCAAATGTTAACTCACAATTGTGAAAGTAGACTAACAATTTATTTGCGGAGAATTTCAAGGAAAAAAAAAAGCTGTTAAGGTCTTAAACGTATTGAAGAAAGGTGGAAAAACTTCCAGCGACACCCTCAATAAACAAGGAAGCAGCCTTGCCAGGCTACTTAGGTTTGTATGAATCATGTAGGAACACAAGGTTATGTAACTGATTGCGCTGTAAACGTAACCCCGGTTGCATATTTATGTGATTTCAAAGAGAAGCGAAAGAGCTTCCACACACACACACACCCTAATTGCACACTCATACCAAAGCAGCCTACATTTGCTTGTTCACACAAGTAAAAACAGAAGGTTCCATATTACCTGTTATGTTTTCAAGTTTTGGTTAATAATGTGAACGTAATCTTCTTTCTGTCTGCATGTTTTGGTGATTGCTCAGTGAGTAGTTGTGTCTTGATGCTTTGCTTTCAGTTAGCACGACTATTTTTATGTAAATTGATCGTTCTGAAATTAATACTTGATTGCTAACTTGATTACTTCTGGGAACATTTGCATGCTACTTTTATGTTTTGCTTACAATCTACATGCAACTAGTTAAAGAGCTTACCTTTAGGTATTAAGTTTACGTGTATTTCCAGATATTAAAATCCACTTGATTAACAGGTTTGGGTCCTGGGACTCTTGTGGGTTCTGCTGCATTCGACCTATTTCCCATCCATGCTGTTTGTGTGGTGGTACCAAAAGCTGGAGAGTTGAAAAAGATATCGGATTTAGGAGTATGGCTAGTGGAGCTTTTTTGGTCCTTTTGGGCTTACATATGGTTATACATTATCCTAGAGGTGATATTTTGTATCTGTTTCCCGAGTAAGCCATCTTGGTTTCCACCCACTGTTTGTTTTTATTCTAGAATATTGTAGAACATTCCAGGTGCTCGACACTATATTTCGATTCAGTAACGACATGGTGCTTGACACTACATGTCCATTCAATAACCACCATATCATGACTCATGATAGAAATCAAGTCCCGACTTTGGGAGCTCTCCTTGGAAGAAAATATGGATAATGGAGTGCACTCCCATTGAGAGAACTGACGGCCACAAATAACCAAAGGTTTCTGACTTTCTGTGAAGTGAGCTAACTCGTCACTATATACATTTTCCAGCTCTACGGTCTCAAAATGATCTTGCTAATGTCTTCCTTTAAACACTCCTTCAATCATTACCAGAAGTAAATTTTTAGTTACCCGTATGGATTTTTCTCTACTTTCAACATATATGTGTATAGTATAACTGCAAATGGTTTATCTTCTACAAATGTTGCATGAACTACCTAATAGAAACAAGTTAATCAGTTCTTTTAATGGACTCATCTGCTATTGATCTTTTCATTCCCTTACATTCGCCATTTAAATCTCAAAAATTTTGAACAAAAAATGAGGACACCCTAATTTTTCTTACTGTAGCTGCTCTAACAAGTTAGGAATGAAAAGGTTATCCTTGTTTTGCAGGTGTGGACTCCAAACATTGTTACCTTGTGGGAAGCCTTATTGACAGTGCTCCAGTTTGGGTTACTGCTGATGCATGCTTATGCTCAGGACAAGCGTTGGCCCTATTTGTCTCTTCCTATGTATTATTTTAGTTGCTTGTGTTTATTTTTTTGCTCACGTGTGCATTGCATGCATATTTGTTCATGTATCACTGGCAAAGAGTCTCAGTAAAAGAATTGATGTGCAATTTTTATTCCATTTTGCATTCAGTGCGAGAACTGAGAGGCCAGAGGACTGGGTGCCAGAAGAGGTTGCTTCATGCAAACATGATAACAGTGTCTCCGATGAACACTCTAATGATATACTAGAAGTTGCTGATGGTGAACGGAAAGCCATTGTTGATATTTTCTCTATTCATTCAAGAGAAGGTAAACAGTTATTGATAGCTGTCTATTTGTATATACTGTTTATCTCCGGAGGAAAAAGGGTTTGGAACCTGGAGGTGCAGAAAGTCAACTCCTTACCAGACTACAGTAGAAGAGCCAGGGAAGGAGGGAAAAATCATACCTTTTCTTATCAGACAAACACTAAATTTCCAAAACCTACTGCACTATAGCTTTGCAAAAGGTTTTCCACTGAGCTATCAAAACCTCAGAAATCGCTCCATTTGGTTTGCACATGGCAGAAGTATCGATAAATTTTTTTTATGCCTTTGGTACGATTTTGATGAAGTCCTAGGAATGTTGAATAACTCAGAACGATCTCTAAGCTATGTCCATAGTTAATATATGCTATTTTATGCTTCATTAAGCTGTGAAAAACATGAAATGGAGTCAAGATAAGGTTGAAAACCAGATTCATGTTTATAGTGGCCGGTGGGTACAAGATGATTGAGAGGAAGCATAAAAAAAAAATGTCTCGAGTTTGGTTCTAATGTGACACACTCAACTCTGTTTGCTGTATGGCTCTTGTTTTTCATGCTACAGTCAAATCTAAATAGCCCTTTTCAAAGTATAACTTGCAGGACCTGTATATCAGAACGTGCCTGGTAATGATCTAGCTGAAGCCCCTGATGAACCTTTGAACAGAAAGATTGATGTCGAACAATCCCACGTGCTCTTAATTTGGAAGCAGCAATTTGTTGATGCGTTCACGGTACTGTATTGCATACCTTAGTTTTTGAAGTCTTCATTGAAAGCCTATAAACTGGAATTAGATGTCTCATCTTCACTTGGACGTTTTGGTTGCTCTATTTGCCTAGATTATATTGATAAACACTGCCTGCCATATATGATAAATTGATAGTAGTGGGAGGAAGACATGAATGTTTAGATTAAGAAAAAGATAATTCCACAGGGTTGCAAATCAAGGGCAACTCTATGTGAGCTCTTGTTCCAAAAAAAAAAAAACCCTCTATGTGAGCAAATGCATCATTAACACGTTTTTGTTTATTCACCTTATCATGGAACAAAGTTTGTAGATGACTCGCCAAACTTCACCGGGTATTGTACTGTACTACTATTCTATTCTAGCTGTTGAAAGTAGTCATAATTTCTTATTTCTTTTAACAGGTGGATAGCACAGAAGGGAGAAAATTGAACAATATCTACTTGAGGCTTGCGAGAATTTTCTGGCAGACACTCCTTGCACCATGGAGAATTTTGTTTGCCTTTGTACCTCCACATCAAATAGCTCATGGCTGGATTGCCTTCATTTGCTCTCTAATTTTCATCAGTGGGATAGCATACATTGTTACCCAACTCACAGACCTAATTACCTGTGTCACAGGTTGCTCCTAAATGGAGATAAATCCCCCAAGCTTTCTTCGTTCACCATGAATATTACTTCCATCATGTAGCTATCGCACTTAAGTGCTTCATTTGCAAATTTTTCCTGGGTTTTTCAGGAATAAATGCCTACGTGATAGCATGTTAAATTGTTAGGGGTTTTTTTGTTATGTATCTTTTACATAGGGGTATATTTGTACTTGTACCTTTGTCCATATATATACAAAGTGTGAGAGAGAGAAACCTAATTTTGGTTGGGCTCTCCTTTTTCCCCCAATTTCACATGGTATCAGAGCCATACCCAATGTTCTAAAAAGCGCTCGGCGCTAGGCGGGCAGCCGACCACCTTCAAGCTTCGAGACCTATTTATCGGCCATTAATCGCCTTTTAGCAATTAGTCGGGTTTTTTTTTTTTAAATATTCTACAACCTCCCTACCATCAATAATCACAGTTTTTCTAGTTGATGTGATATCTTCTCTACCATCAATACTTACTAGTTACTACACATCTACCGGTCTACACGGCTACGGCCTACACCAAACGGTCCAAACCATAAATTTACAATACTACACTACTCTGCTACTCAGACTCAAGTGTTAAATTTTGTCAAAAAAAATACTATTTACTACAGAGAGAGGGGGGGATCAAGAAATTAGAGAGAGAGAAAGAGAGATTACAAAGAGAGAGGGGGATCAAGAGAGAGGGATCGAGAGTTACAGCAGTCAACAATGAGGCGCAGTAGCGGTGAATGGTGATGAAAGGCGTCAGCAATGACCGGTGTCGGTGATGAAAGGCGATCGTCGATGTACTGGCGTCGGCAGTAGGCGATGACTGGGTTTCTTCCCAGACCCAGATTGAATGAGAGCCCTAGCACAATAATTCAAAGCCCTAAATAACCTGGTATGAGTATAACAGTTACCCCTTTTGTTTTCTAAAAATTCAAATTTACCTCGCCTAATCGCCCATTAGCCGATTAATCGCCCATGAATCGATTAATCGCCTATCGCCGCCCAGACGCCGACCAATTAAGCGGCGATTAATCGCCGCCAAAGTCCGATTAATCTTCTAGCCGCTTAATTCAACCTTTTAGCCATTAATCTCATCGGTCAGCCGAAATTTCCGATTAATCACCCATTAATCGGCAATTAATCCCGCCTTTTAGAACACTTGGCCATACCTGGAGACTCCTGACCATCGGCAATTATCTCGTTGATAAGGCTGGATGATGAAGACCCAGTCCTCGCCGAACACCTACAATCATTTTCCGATGCCGTACGACTCTCGTTGACCTTATACGCACCAGATCTGGTTCGTATCTTTTGGGTTCCGATGCCGTACGAGTCTCGTTGACCTTATACGCACCAGATCTGGTTCGTATCTTCTGGGTTTTCAAGTCGTATCTTCTGCTGTTCGTTTTTCTGACCACCGCCGGACCTACGCCAGCCTTTTCCGACGTTGGTGGTGCTGACCCATACCTGTTCTGACCATCTCTGACGCCGACGAGCTCCAACGCGTGCTCGCCTTACTATTCCGACGTCGTCTCTGCCTTTTCCAGCCATTTCCAACGACACCCAGTGCTTGTTCCACTGTTCCGACAACACCCAGCCCTTCTCCGACGACGCCAAGTCTTGCCGGACCACCTACGACCTCCTACACCACTCGCCGATGGCTTGACTTATTTTCTGACCTCGTACGGTGACTGTCAGGTGCGCTTTTAGGGTTTTTGGGCTGTCAGAGGTTGTTCTTTGGTTTATCAGTGGCTGGGTATGTTGATTTTGAGTTCATACGGGGTCGAATAGGTCTCTGTTTGCTGCTGCTGTTGTTGTTTACAAGGCTGTTTAGTGTTGGGTTTATTGGGTATTATTTGTTTGGAATCTCTGTTCGTGTGTTGATATGTCGGGGAATCCACAAAAAGCTTCCGCTGATGCAAAGAATGAGGGGAGTCGTGTTGGGACTCTGGATAACACTCCCCTTGATATTTGTCAAATTAAGTTGGATGGTACCAACTATTTGCTCTAGTCTCGCTCTTTTACCTTGGCCATTACGGCCCGTGGCATGTCGAAATTTATCGCAGGGCCTATTACACAACCAACAGATGCTGGACTAGAATTTGAGACTTGGAAGTCACAGAATGCTTTGGCTATGACTTGGTTATTCAACTCTATGATCCCTACTATTCGTCATACCTTTTTGCTCCTGGATACTCCATTTACGGTTTGGATTACTGTGGCACAAACCTATTCCCGAAAGAGTAATGATGCTCAAGCCTTTGAGTTAGGGAAGAAACTTAGGGGATTGGATCAACACAATTGATCTCTTGCTGAGTATTATGCTGAGTTGCGTGGAGTGTGGCAAGAGCTTGATTACTATCGGGTTTTTCAAGCTGTTTGCGCTACTGACGCCACCACATTTCACCAGATGGTGGAGAAGGAGCGCATTTATGATTTCCTTACTGGTCTTGACATAGAATATGATCCGATTCGAGTGCAGGTGTTAGGTCGAGTTCCTTTTCCTACTCTATGAGAGGCCTATGCATGTGTTAAACAGGAGGAGAGTAGAATGAGTGTGATGGTTCATCCTCCAATTCCGAATCGCTCTGCCTTAGTTGCTATTCCTCCTCCACGGGATGGTAAGTCTACCCAGGGTCAGCTTGGTGATAAGAGTGGTCTTGTTGATAAAGAATTGCTCCGGTGTGACTATTGCAATAAAACCAGGCATACAAGGGAATTCTGTTGGAAGTTAAATGGCCGCCCCTCTCGTGGGAAAGGCAGTGGTCGAGATGGTGGTCTTGTGTGTTCTCATGCACATGTTTTAGAGTCTACTGTTGACATATTGCCTTACCCTATTGGTGCTCATTTGCAAGCTCCTGTGCTTGGTACTTCCCAAAGTGGTGGTCCTTTTTCTCAGGGGGAGTTATAGACTCTCAGGCGCCTAATGGCCAAGCTTGATTCTCCATCTTCCACGGCTTCTACTTCCACTACATCCTCATACTTTGCTCACACAGGTATCCCAGCTAGTGCATCTACTGCTTTTTCCTCTCTTCCTTGGATAATAGATTCTGGTGCCACCGATCATATGACAAGTTGTTCATCCTTTTTTGACTCACACTCTACATGTTCTAGTAAGGATAAGGTCAGAGTCACTGATGGTTCCCTATCTGCTATTTCAGGGAAAGGTTCCATCCGCTATTCTCCAACCATTTCTCTTTCTTCAGTTCTCTATGTTCCAAATTTTTCGACTAACCTTCTTTCTGTTAGTAGTCTTACCCATTCATTGAATTGCTCCGTGACATTTTTTCCTACACATTGTGTCTTTCAGGAGCTGGATACGGGGAGAATGATTGGCAGTGGTAAAGCTCATGGTGGTCTATATTTTTTGGAGTCTGCACCTCGTCCATCTTTTACACCCCTGTCATTGGGTCAAGCTCTTACAACAGATACGAGTTCAGCTCTTCCTTTATTGCATCAGTGGCATCGTAGATTAGGCCACCCATCTTTTGTGATTTTAGAAAAACTTTTTCCTACTTTAACTAAGCAGTGTAGTAGGAGTCAATTTTTTTGTGAAGCGTGTGAGCTAGCTAAACACAAACGCTCCTTTTATGCCCATGTTAGTCAAAGAAGTGATTCTCGTTTTACGATTATTCATTTTGATGTTTGGGGTCCTTCCCCGGTTACTTCTATTTCTGGTTATCGATGGTTTGTCACTTTTATTGACTGTTATTCTTGTGTCACTTGGGTGTATTTACTTCGGTCCAAAAATAAAGTGTTTTCATGCTTTAAATCTTTTCATCAGATGGTTCGTATTCAATTTGACACCAACATTAAAATCCTTCGTAGTGATAATGAAACTGAGTACCTTGATGGGCAATTTCGGGCATATCTTAGTGAGTATGGCATTCTTTTTCAAACAACTTGTGTTGGCACTCCACAGCAAAATGGGGTTGCTAAATGTAAAAATCGTCACCTTGTTGAGGTAGCCCGTTCTCTCTTGTTCACCATGAATGTCCTAAAATTTTATTGGGACGAAGCTGTTCTTACTGCAGCTTATCTTATCAATCGCATGCCATCCAGTGTTCTTCAATTTAAAATTCCTCTTGAGTTTCTCCTTCGTAGTTCTTCAGTTTCTTCCCTTCCACCCAAAGTTTTTGGTTGCGTGTGTTTTGTCCATGCTTCTAAACATCCTGGTGGCAAGTTAGATCCCAAGGCTTGTAAATGCATTTTCCTTGGCTATTCCCCTACCCAGAAGGGATATAAATGCTATGACCCTCACTCCCAAGGCTTGTAAATGCATTTTCCTTGGCTATTCCCCTACCCAGAAGGGATATAAATGCTATGACCCTCACTCTCATAAACATTTTGTTTCTATGGATGTTACTTTTTGGGAAACAACTTCTTTTTACCCTCTCTCCGCTACATCTCTTCAGGGGGAGAATCATATGGAGGAAGAGATGTTGACATCCCATACTCAGGAGTCATGGTCTTACTTCCCAATACCTTGTTATGGTGAGGGGAAGAAGAAAAACTCTAGGGAAGAACCCATATCTAAAGCAAGAGCAGAACATGACATAAGTGGCCGAGATGTTGACGATGATAGGCTTTACCCGCATAGATTGCCTAACTTGCAGAAGTTTTCTCGACGGAAAAAAGGGACAGCTGGCCTGTGCGATACCACCTTGCCAATCACTATCACCTACTCCAGTTTCAAGTCCAGTGTCTGATTCTTTGGCTGACTCATCTGGTAATGAACCATCCCTTCTTGTTTCTGATAATCTTGATGCTCCTATTGCTCATAGAAAAGGAGTTAGACAATGTACTCAACATCCCATCTCACAGTTTGTTTCATATGATTGTTTATCTCCTTCGTATCGTGCATTTGTTTCCTCTCTCTTCCATATCTATCCCACAGAGTTGGAAAGAAGTATTCATAATACCTAAGTGGAAATAAGCTATGGTAGAGGAAATGACGGCTTTAAAAAAGAATGGCACCTGGGAATTAGTGTCTCCTCCGGAGGGAAAGAAATCAATGGGTTGTAAATGGGTGTTCACAGTAAAACATAAGGCAAATGGGACAATTGAGAGATACAAGGCGAGACTTGTTGCCAAGGGCTATACTCAAACATATGGAATTGACTATGAGGAAACTTTTGCTCCGGTAGCAAAGATGAACTCCATTCGAACATTACTCTCTTGTGTTGCTATTTTGAATTGGCTTCTTTAACAATTCGATGTTAAAAATGCATTTCTTCATGGTGATTTAGAAGAAGAAGTGTACATGGATATACCACCAGGTTTCTCTTCCTTTGCAACAGAAGGGAAGGTGTGTAGATTGAGAAAAGCCCTCTATGGATTGAAGTAGTCACCGAGAGCTTGGTTTGACAGATTTCTTAAAGCAATGTTGAGATTTGGTTACCGCCAGAGTCAGGTAGATCATACTATGTTCATCAAGGGAGGTAATGGCAAGATTGCTATCCTCATTGTCTATGAGGATGACATAATTATGACTGGCAATAATGCAGAAGAAATACTCCATCTTAAGGCTCGTCTTGCTTAAGAGTTTGAGATTAAGGATTTGGGGTCATTGAAATACTTTCTTGGGAAGGAGGTGGCCAGATCCAATAAAGGTATCTTTATCTCCCAAAGGAAGTATATTCTTGATCTCTTGGAAGAAACGGGGATGTTGGGGTGCAAACCTGCAGACTCACCTATTGAGGTTAATCATCATCTCAGTGGAGCTGTTGGGGAGCATACAGATAAGGAAAGATATCAAAGGCTTGTGGGCCGCCTGATATACTTATCTCACACTAGACCAGATATATGCCGTTGGAGTTGTCAGCCAATTTATGCATGAGCCACGTACAGTGCATCTGGATGCAGTCTATCGTATTTTGAGATATCTCAAATCAGCTCCAGGTAAAGGAATTTTGTTTTCCAATCATGGTCACTTGAGATTGGAAGCATTTACTGATGCAGACTGGGCTGGTTTAGTGGATGATAGGAGCTCCACTTCTGGCTACTGCACCTTTTTTGGTGGGAATTTGGTTACCTGGCACAGTAAGAAGCAGTCAGTGGTAGCTAGATCCAGTGCAGAAGTTGAATAGAGGGATATGGCTCACGGCGTGTGTGAGCTTTTGTGGCTCCAAACCTTGTTGAAGGATTTGCAAAGCGGCTATAAATATTGCTCATAATCCTGTGCAGCATGACAGAACGAAATATCGAGATTGATAGGAATTTCATCAAGGAAAAGTTGAGCAATGGTTTGATATGTATGCCGTTTGTGAGGTCTGAGGACCAATTAGCTGATATATTTACGAAAGGGCTTAGTAGTAAGATTTTTCATCCCATTGTGTTCAAGTTGGGCTTGATAGATATCTTTGCACCAACTTGAGGGGGAGTGTTAAATTGTTAGGGTTTTTTTTGTTATGTATCTTTTACATAGGGGTATATTTGTACTTGTACCTTTGTCCATATATATACAAAGTGAGAGAGAAACCTAATTTTGGTTGGGCTGTCCTTTTTCCCCTAATTTCACATAGCATTTACTGCATTGGCGAGTGGAACCTCATGGCCAGATTTAGTGGCAGGCAAGATTGCTGCTGAACGGCAGACAACAGCAGACTCTGCTATAGCAAACATCACTTGCAGGTTCATTTTTTACTTCCATTACAGTTATCCTTGCTACACTGGTAAAAACTTAGGCCCACTTTGAAATTCACTTCTTGTAGTCATTAGAGCGTGGTGTTCATCTTAAAATCTCATTAAGTGACATTTATATTGAACTTTACCTAGCCAAAGTTGTTTTCATACTGAACCCATTACCAGCAGTCAGTTCACTAGCTTGAGTATCATCATCTACTGTCCTGGAAGGGTGTGTTGCAGGGTTCAAGTCTCAGTAAACTCGAAACAAAAGGTTAAGGTGCAAGTCTAAGGATTGAATGCTACCATTTTCCCAGTCGGGCTAACAAATGTCGTTATTTAGAAGTAGAGGGGGACCTTTTTCCCCTTTTCAGGTCCGTCTTAAGTGAGGAAATACTCCTGGATTGTTTTTTGAATAGCAAAGAAGGATAAATTTATTAATCAGAATAAAATTAAAATGATTAAAAAGATAGAAAGTACAAAACATCATAATGAATGAAATGCATCACAATTGACACCCAACCCGCCCGGAAATCACATGCCGCTAACTACCCTAGGAGCATACCACATTAAACGAATCAAAACAGCAGTAAATACTCCTAGTTAAGAACTTTGAATTGATATTGTTGCCTCATTTCTCCTTTTGTAGCAATTCAGTGAACATTTACGTGGGCATAGGCATTCCATGGCTCATTGACACAGCATACAACTACATAGCCTATAAGGAACCGTTGAGGATCAAGAATGCCGAGGGGCTCAGCTTCTCTTTGCTTGTTTTCTTTGCTACTTCTGTCGGCTGCATTGTTGTTCTGGTATTTAGGCGAATAACATTGGGTGCTGAGCTTGGAGGGCCAAGGCTATGGGCCTGGGTAACTTTTGTGTACTTCATGTTGCTTTGCGTGATTTTCGTTGTGCTGTCCTCCCTTAAAGTTTCAGGCATCATCTGAGGAGTTCAATTTTCCCCTGAAATATTATTTGTTTCACTTCCCCTACTTTTCATTGATAGTGCTTTGTTTTAAAGCTTTCTAGGATTCAAGTATAAAATCCATACAAGGGTTTGGTCATCCATTGTGATAGAATTAGTAAATGAATAGAAAAAGAGAACGTTGACTGGTCTCATGGTATTCAAGGACATGTATTGGTAGACCATGCTTCTTTAATAGTGCAAGTAGTATTACAATGGTCCTTGTCCATGTTCTTGCTTCTCAAATTTCTTTAATTTACTTGTGGGTATTGTATTGAGTCGTGATGTATCCTATCCCTTTTCGTCTCTTATATAAACCTTGAAGCACTTGTTATGCAACAAGATCGCGAACCACACACACAACGAATTGGAGCAATCACAGAGAAACACACAAGAATTTTATGTGGTTCCTCAGAATGGGGTACATCCACGAGGGCCACTGATTTCACTATATGCAGGAGGATTACCATCACTCAACTCACACAGATTGTACAAGGCAAGGAAAGTAAGTTGAGAAACGGCTGGGAGATGATAAGGCACACTGGCAAAGGCTCTTCTTCAATGCTCCTGAGTCCTCAACTGCAGCTTCTTCTGTGTGATTGGTGTATGTGTGAGTTTATGGGAAAACTTGGGGGACAATTGGATCCTACAAGTTTGGACATATTCAGTGTATTCAATCTCCTTCATTATCATTCTTAATCGCTTCCATCGGTTTCCTTAAGTGATCATCTATATAATATGATAGGGAAGTTTTCAAATCCCCTAAATTCCCTCCTATATTTTGGACTCTAGGATCGGTACACATTTTTTCTATGGTTGAGATTAACAGGTAGTAGGGCTAAAATTATATTTGGAAACCTACTATTAATTCCTTATTGCATTTTTACGGCTGATTGTATTTTAATTCCCTCATTCTATTCATTCCTTTAATTATAGACTCTAAAGGTAAAATTTCCAAATTCCTTTCAATCACCGAAATCTTTTCCACCTTCTATTCATTCGACAACAAAGTTTTACCAACTTTTTCCTTTTATTATTGGCCAAGATTGACCGAGCTTCATACGTTCCATTTACCAACTTTTTCCTTTTATTATTAGCCAAGATTAATTCCTTTTATTATACATACCTTTTATCATAACTTCCATTCATTTTCCTCACTACCTCTCTATCACCGAAATCCTACCGCAAATTCAATCACCGAAAAGCTTTTCACTGTTAGTCTGAAAGCTTTTTCACTGCAAGTTTTTTATTTCCAAATTCATTACCATTTTTTTTCCAAATTATATCTTGGTTAGAAGCAGGCAAGTTTCACGATCTCTCTTCGTTGATTTACCTTCAGCGGAGTGCACGGCTTTAGCAGTGGTGTTATCCATGAGGTTTGTATCCGAATTCTCTATCTCACTAACTCAATCCCTCACAAAGTATCTAACTCATTATCTCTTAGGCACGTGACTACAATTTTGTTGGTTCAATTATCTTGGTAAACAATAGGAAAATGATCGAGGAGGTTTATTTGTATACGTCGTATGTACAATACCTCACTGTTATATACTCTGTCAATGTTCTTGAACTGAGATCTAAATGCAAAATATAAAAGTAAAAAAGTGACTTTCCGAAATTTTTAATTCGAACTGAGATCTAAATTTTTTATTATTAATTCGAACTGAGATCTAAATTTTTATTCTAACTCATAATATTGTTGCGCTGATAAAATCATATTTCCTCCATCTTCAGACATAATTCTTTTTTAAGTAGAAAAAAACTCATACACAAATTGCGTTGAGAAATCTGAATTCACATTATACTCCAAAGCAAAAAAAAAAAAGAAAAGAAAAAGGGGGGATCTGGGGGTGCTATAGTGCACCCCCTACACTACACGTGTAGTGCGGCCGATCCGGCTGTCCATCTCGGCAATGGACGGCTTGAATTTGTAAAAGCTCGGATTAAATCCGAGCCCTTCATATAAAGATGGATGGTCGGATCCGTCGCACTATAGCAACACCCAATCCGAAAAGGGGACACGGCCATGATTGAAAAAGAAAGAAAGAAAAAAGATATCTACTTCAGTCTGTCTACAATAAGACAGCGGACTAATAAGGTATCTATAGTCTTGAACATTTTTCATAAACATTTATTATCATAAACGCTTATTTTTTTGAGTCCTGTTTACATGATGAATATCGAGAATGAAATTAATATGCTTCCAGTGACCGAAATAGTCGAGACGCATGAAGATGCTCAAGTAACAGTTGAGGAGTTGAATATGAAAATTGACCAACCAAGTAGTGTCATTGATTCTATGTCTATGTAGTCTTTGTTTTTGTCCCTAGCGTATTTTTTATTTTCCTGTTATTTGTATGTTACTACCATTTATACGAATCTCTTTTTTATTAGGCTATCATACAAAATGTATTGCCCCACATGCTGGTCCTGTATGTTACTTATTTTCTCTTTGGGTAAGTATCTTCATTTTTTTTGTGTCCAGTTTATAGGATGAATAGCAAGAATGAAATAGTCAAGACGCAGGAGGATGCTCAATTACAAGTTGAGGAGCAAACTATGGAAATTAATCCACTAATTTGTAAGCCTTCTAATTACAAATACTAGATTTACCATATAAATAGGAAGGTGTATCTCTCAACTGAATTTAGTCTGCTAAAATATTGAGTTTGTTTTGTTTATATGTATAGATGAAGGAAGAGTTTGCCAGCATGAGAATGCTCAAGAAGCAACTGAAGAGACAAATATGGAGATTGGCCCACCAATTGGTAAACTACGCCTTTCAGTTCGCTAACAATACGGAGTTTCTTATAGAACGACTTAAAAATATTGGTAAACCGCGCTTTTTATTTTGCTAACAACACGGAGTTTTTTTTTATGTTTATGAACGTAGATGTAGTAATAAATGTGCCTCATGTATCTGAAAGGGTTCGCTTGCATGAGAATGCTCAAGAAGTTAATGAAAAGAAAACTATTGAAGGAAATCTACACTAAATCTACCATGGAGTTTTTTTTTACCATGTTTGAATTTTTTCAAGGAAATCTACACTAAATCTACTTTACAACATGCTGAAGTCGGGTTCGTTGGTCAATAGTAGGAAATGGTGGTTCAACTTAGTTGTATTCAGAATGTGTAGCATCGTGTCTTTAGGCACGGGCAATGATTCTGATGATGAGCTAAAAGAACGACGCTACATGGAGCTAAAGGCAAGGCACTACCATGTGATTCTTATTTTATTTTTTCAAGTGTCAATGATTTTAGAGATGGAGCTATTGGGTCCTTTGTTAGACAACTAAGGTCAATAGTAAAAGTAGTTGGTTTAGATTCATTGATATGTGAGCCTTAGCACCTGCAGTTGTACTGTAGTCGGTTTCTTTGATTTGTACTCCTTACTAAGTTTAAAAAATTGCTTGATTGTTTTGGAATTCAATGCACTAAATTTTGATAATCCTACGTTCACTGGGTGTTTGTGAGTGTGAGTGTGAGTGTTTGTGTGGTGCTTGAATTTTTAAAAATTGAATGAGCGAGGGTCGTTAGTTAATGCTTTTAAATAAGTGCCTTAAGTTGCTATTAGAATTCATTATTAGTTAGCATTCTCAGAATGGGTGTGAAGAAATGTGCAAGTTTTTTTTTTGTATCCAACTTAATTGATGAGTTGTTAAAACTGCTCTATGCATATTTTGTGTAGATTAGGGAGGTTGAAAGAGTGGATCATTATGCAATGGTTTAATTGTCTTAGGTTGTGATCAATTTTTTTTTTGCGTAACTTTGACATCTTTATTTTTGTATTTTTTTTGAAATTTACTTGCATGAAATTGATTAGATGTACCCTGTTTGCAGCTTATTTAAAAAATCTTTTCCTGAAAAAGTCGGGTTCGTTACTGGGTTGATTAGAAACAGAGAAGGGTAATGATGTAGTTTGCTTTATCATACAATAGGTTGCGGATTATTACAATTTAGTTTGGCTGCTGATTTTGCCACTTTCTTTTTTGTTAACGTCACTCCCCTGCAAGTGTATTTTTGCACCAAAAATATACTTGCAGGGGAGTGACGTTAACAAAAAAGGGAGTGGCAAAATCATTTCCCTTTAGTTTTCCTTTGTTACCGTATATAATCCTTTAAACAAATAACTTGGCACACTAACTGGGCTTCTGTTGACATATCATTCTTTTTTTAGGATCGGAATCGAGAAGTCTCGAAGCTCATAACGATCAATACAACTAGATTAAGACAGTGGCGGACTAATAAGCTAGTAGGGATGGAAATTTTAACCGAAAAACCGAACAAACCGAACAATTTTTACTTAATTCGGTCGGTTTTAGGTTTGAGTCGGTTCGGTTCGGTTTTGTTTTTTCGAAGACCGAACGGTTCGGTTCAGTTTCGGTTTTATAGAAAAACCAACCAATTCAAACCGAACCGAACCGATTATATTAAAGGGGTTATACTTTCAATCCTAGCCATTGGATTATCATATATATACGGAGTATATACCTAAGATCTTACAGACCCTAAAATTTTCCTACATCTGTTAATCCTCCTTCCCGTCCCCGACCTCACTTCCCATCGCCGACATCACTACCCAGTGCTTCACGTTGAAACACCCCATTCCTCTCTCTCTCTCTCTCTCTCTCTCTCTCTCTCTCTCTCTCTCTCTCTCTCTCTCTCTCTCTCTCTCTCTCCTGTGAGAACGAAGAACACAGCAAGATCGCCATGGACATGGAGAACGAAAAACACATCGCAAGATTGCCATGGAGAACAAAGAAGAGACGGCAAGAATAGATTGCTTCGATGGACTCCAAAAGCACAGATCCACACCTATCTTCCTCTCTTCTCACTCTAAGATGATCTCAAAAGCTTTAAAATCTCGATAGTCGACATTCAACAGGTTTGAAACAACATTTTTTTGAAAAAATTAGGGCTTTTTGAAAAGAACCATTTTTCTATTTAGTTTACACGATTTTGTATGATTTGCGTTGTTTTTGGATGGATTTGAACGTGATTTTGTATGATTTGTGTTGTTTATGGATGGATTTGGACGTGATTTTTTTTTGGAGTAATTATTTGGACGTGATTTTGTATGGTTTGTGTTGTTTATGGATGGATTTAGAAGTCCAGCTGCCATTTCTTTTACAACAGTCAAAACCGATGCAACCAACCGAACCGAACCGCCAAAACTACCAACCGAACCGACGATTTCTTCTGGGAGTGAGTCAGTGTCGGTTTCAAAAACACAAAAACCGACTTAGTCGGTTCGGTTCAAAAAGTGGTAAAAAACCGACCAAACCGAACCGATTTCATCCCTATAAGCTAGCTATGGTCTTGAACATTTTTAGTGTTCTCAAAGGTAACCAGATTGTTGTGCATGCTGAGAATTGGTATGTAGAAGTTGTGTTTGTGGATAGACTTTTCTATGGATACGTTTTGCGCCCTTTTTTTTTATCATTTGACTCTTTTTTTTTGTGTGAATATGACATGTTTTCATGTTTGAATATAACATGTTCAACGTTAGTTGTGTATTGCCTTTTATATTCATTGCTGTTTTGGATGGTATTTTTTGATTGGATCAAGGATTGAAAATTTGTTTGTTCTTTATTGTTTTCCCCATGATTGAATTTGTTGGACAAGGGTTGATATATTGCACACAATTTTAGTGTTTATGTGTCTTGATTGTTCGAGCCGTATATAGCACGTGAGTTCAGCATTTATTTGCGCGTGCTAATTGTTCGAGCCGTGCCTTCAGGCACAAGCATGCGCTAGTCAATTTATATTTTCGGGATCCAATATATATTGTTGTGTACATATAATTTAATATGTTCTATATACTCCCTCTGTCCCCATTTGTTGGTCCCAGTTAGCATTTTTTGTTGTCTTAAAAAGATTTTCCCTCTTCAGTAGTAAATGGGCACTATTAAATAAATTTTTGCTTTTGCCCTTCCTTTTATAAATGAGAAGTACTAACAAAGTAAGAAAATATAATGATTGGAGAGTAAAACTGAAAAATAAAATGATAAGAGATGCAATGATTGTGTCCTCTTATTAAGTTGGAATCTCTTAAAGAGGCCAACAAATGGAGACGGAGAAAATAATAATGTTTGGTTTGCAGTTTTTTGAGATAAAAAAGTTTTACTATAGATTTGCGTTATTTTTTTCTTCTTTAGTAAATTTTTTTGACATTTTAATAAATTCTTTTACTTTTTGAATAGAAGTACGTTATGTACATGCAAAGTAAACAATAAGTAAAAAAATTGACAAAAAATTACTAAAGACGAAAAAACACGGATGACGAAACAATCAAAAAATTTGGAGATTATTTATGAGAGGGGAACCAAACAAAGTGAATTTTGTTGAACCCACAAAACTTGAATATTTATATGCTAACTAAATGTAGTGAGTCTCAGTATTTTTATACTCATTCTAAATTTGTTGATGTGGATCCCACTTAGCCTATATCATTTGATGAGGAAAAGAGGCATAATAATATTATGGGTCCTACAAAGATTGAATATTTGTATCGTAGCTAAATGCGGTGGGTCCTATTTGATGGTTTGCTCTCTCGAAAAGATTTAACGATATCTTAGTTGATTTTGGATTCCACAAGCAATGATGGAAAAACGCATTCCCGCTTTTATTTTATAGGGTGTTTACGCTAGTGATTAACTTATGCAGAATAAGTTTTTGGTTTTGTCTTTATTCAATTTTTTTTTTTGCATTTGTTAGTTTTACGGCAAACTTTTATGTGATATGGGTGAGTAAAGATGAGAGGAACCTGAAAAGTAAAAAAATTATAACTTTTACACAAGTATTTTGGGAAATATCCAAATAAAAGCTCGAAAAGTCAATTTTTTGACCTTTTCTTGGATATTTCACAAAATACTTGTGTAAAAGTCATAATTTTTTATTTTTCCGGTTCCTCTCATCCTTGCTCACCCATATCACATAAAAGTTAGGCGTCAAACTAACAAACCTAAATTTTTTTTTAAAATAAGGACAAAACCAAAAAAGTTGCAATATGGTGCAATTCTAAGCACCAATTGTTTTCTCCCCCCCTACAATTGCCGCCGTCTGTGGGAAACAAAAGAGTTCCCTTTGAAATACGACCATGGTGGAAATAGATCCAGCAATACCACACGATCCAAAGAATATGCTAGATGGAGGTAAAGATAAATCTCCACCCGGGGCTCCGAAAAAGCCCGAAGGCGGACATAAGAGGACCACAAGTAAAGGTCGCCCCTTTACTGTCCATGACAACTCTACAAACAGAGACGGAAGGACAGCGTCTAGATGCACGAGAAGGAGTAAATCCCATCAAAGGGATGAGTCGGTTGCACACTCAAGAAGTATGCACTACAACGAGGATGTCCTTGATAAAAAGAGGCAGGAAATCGAAGAATATGCTCGTTTGATCAAAAAACGAGAGCACGAGATCTGGGAGTTAGAAAGGATCCGAGAACACCCGGAAGACTCTGGACTCTCACGGAGAAATTTCATGGCAGATGAGTATACTATGGTAAAATACAGAAAGGCTCCTTCACAAGGAAGAAGGAGCAGAAGCAGAAGTCTCACCCCAAGGCGACATAAGGTTTCTCCACGAAAAGAGAGGAGCAAGAGTAAAAGCCGAACACCAGAACGGCGAAGGGCTTCTTCAAAGAGAAGGAGGAGCAGGTGCCGAAGTTCTACCTTTGAAGAGGAAGGGACTAGAAAACATCATAGGGACAGGTACGAGAGACTTGGCTTTGATTGGGAAAAGGCTAGACCTAAAGGTCAAAGAGCCAAGAATATGAAACCATGACTGCACGAGAGGCAGCATGGAAAGCACTCAGAAATATTGCGTCTTCACCCTTTGCAAGAAAGTTACAAGAGGCTAGGTTGCCGAACAGAGTGAAACATGGGACGTTCATCCTCTATGAAACAGATGTTGATCCTGTGGCACACATACAGCACTACCAGCAGGCAATGTTCATGCATGAAGGAGACGATGCAATTATGTGCAAGATGTTCCCATCAAATTTGGGGAAGGTAGCTTTGTCTTGGTTCCATAAGTTGGATTCACGCTCCATCCGAACATGGGTGCAGTTGGCCGAAGAATTCACTGCACGGTTCTTAACAAGCAGAAGAGCCCCAAAGACTTTTGAGAGCCTCTCATTTATGAAACAAGGCGAGGATGAGCCGATCAGGAACTATGCAAAGAAGTACTGTGAAACTTTCAACGAGATTGAAGGTTGCAGCGAGGAGTACGCAATAGCCACGTTCAAAATCGGGTTGCCTGTTCGGAGAGAGCTACGTAAATCCTTGAACATGAGCCCAGTAGGGACATTGGCTAAGTTAATGGAACGGATAGAGCAGCACGCCAGGCACGAGGATGACATACTCCGAGAGGACGGCAAGATGGTTGCCGAGCAAGTCAAAGGGCCTGCGAAAAAGTAGATAAGCCCGAGCCCAAAACTTATTGAGAGAGGAAAGATTATAGGCATGCTAAGAAAGAGCCATACAAGGATAAGCAAGCTCCTGATCCCAAATCTTTCTTTTCTATTACCACAGTTTGGAAGAAACCCATCTATATAATTCTTTATCGAATAAAGAATCAACCTTACTTCAAATGGCTCCTAAGTCTAGGTGGAGATAAGAATACAAAATGCGCTACAAATCAGCACTGCAGCTACCACAAGGATTGGGGCCATATGACTGAGGATTGTGAGATGTTTAAAAGGCACCTTGATGATCTGGTTTCACGGGGCTATCTCAAGGAATTTATCCAGGAAGATTTCAAGGATAAAGAAAAAGCAATGGAGTTGGATTACGAGCAAAATCCAAAGGGCATAATCCATATGATACATGGATTGGCCGAGAATTATACAAGGAATGAGGTAAGATTGCTCCAAAGACGGATCAAACACGACCAACATGTGATGCGGTTGGGGAAGAAAAGAGGACGTGACGAAGAAGCATGCAACGAGAGCATAATTTTCATGGATGAGGATCTGGGAGGAGTCCAGGTACCACACAACGATGCTTTGGTCATAACCCTACGAATTGGGGAATATGACATGGAAAGAATCCTGATGGATTCAGGGAGTTGCACCGAAGTGCTATACTACGATGCATTTAAGAAATTAAGGCTAACACAGGCAGATTTTGGTACAGTCAGTAACCCCCTTGGTCGGATTTGGGACAGGTGCAGTTTGGCCATTGGGCAAGGTAACTTTGCCTGTTCGGACAGGGACGGTAGTACTACGAACTGACTTCCTAGTAGTGGACGTGTCATCTTCCTATAACGTGATTATAGGAAGAACATGGTTACACAAGATGAGGGCAGTTTCTTCCACCTACCATCAGATGGTAAAATTTCCTAGATCAACGGGGTTGAAAAAATCCAAGGTTATCAAAAAATAGCACAACAGTGTTTGATTTCCACCATCAAAAGACTCCCAAAGGCCCATCAAGTTCATATGGTAGAAATACTGGATCAACCAACTATCGAAGATGTAAAAAGCAACCTAGTAGAAAGAACAATTGAGGGCTTAAAGAAAATACAAATTAACGAGACTGATCCTGATAGGTATTTTTTGATTGGAAAATCACTGCCAACAGAGGAAGAGGCTGAATTGGTGAGTTTTCTAAAACAATACGTTGACGTATTTGCCTGGGTACCTGAAGAAATGCCCGGGGTAGATGCAGATGTCATCTGCCACCACTCAAACGTTAATCCACAACATAAGCCAGTCATTCAGAGAAAGAGAAGGGTAGTTGTGCAGCACGTGGACGCTGTGATCGAGGAGGTTGACCGCTTGTTAGAAGCAAAGGCCATACGAAAAGTTTACTACCCAGAATGGTTGTCCAACACTGTGGTGGTAAAAAAGAACGGAAAATGGCGTGTTTGTGTAGATTTCACAGATTTGAACAAAGCGTGCCCAAAAGATAGCTTCCCTCTTTCCATAATTGACCAGTTAATAGATGCCACTGCTAGATACGAGCGGATGAGTTTTCTTGACGCATATCGAGGATATCATCAAATTGCTATGTTTAGACCTGATCAGGAGAAAACCTCTTTCATTACGCCACGAGGGTTGTACTGTTATAGTGTCATGCCCTTTAGATTGAAAAACGCAGGGGCAACATATCAAAGACTGACAACCATCATGTTTAAAAAGCTCCTTGGAAAAACCATGGAGGTTTACATTGATGATATGGTAGTGAAAAGTAAGACTAGCCAAAGACACATAGCGGATTTAAAAGAGGCCTTTAAAATCCTGAGAAAATACAAACTACAACTCAACGCCTCAAAATGTGCGTTTGGAGTGGGATCTGGAAAGTTCTTGGGCCACCTCGTAACCATAAGAGGGATTGAGGCAAACCCTGATCAAATAACGGCCCTACAGAGTCTACAGAGTCCTAAGACAACGAAAGAAGTTCAAAGGCTAACTGGGATGGCAGCTGCCCTTAATAGATTCATCAACTGGTCAAGTGACAAGTGCAGATCCTTCTTCCAATTGTTAAAGAAAAGGGAAGGATTTGAATGGGGAGCAGAGTGTGAGCAGGCCTTCCAAGACCTGAAGAAGAATTTAGCTAAAGCCCCACTCCTTTCAACTCCAGAGCCAGGTGAGTCTTTAGTTTTGTATTTGGCCGTCTTTGAACATGCTGTGAGTGCAGTCCTGTTAAGGGATAAGGGATTCGAGCAAATCCCAGTCTATTATATGAGCAAAACATTGCTAGACGCGGAGATAAGATATCTGCCCCTCGAGAAATTAGTCCTGGCGTTAAGGACAGCGACTAGGAAATTGCCACATTATTTTCAGAGCCACAAGGTCGTAGTTTATACTGAATTCCCTTTGACATCACTGCTACGAAAAAGCAGACTTCTCTGAAAGAATCTCAACTTGGTCCGTCGAGTTAAGCCAATATGATATTGATTATCAGCCGCGCACGGCAATCAAAGGCCAAGTGTTGGCTGATTTTGTGGCAGAATTCTCACCTGCAGTAGCGCCTTTGCCTCCTATGAGAAAGGAGCAGGTAACTGAACCACCAACAGAGAAGAACCAGGCCCCAACTGAACAGGATCCCCTAGAATGGAAGCTGTTTGTTGACGGATCAACATGTAATACTGGATCTGGAATCGGGGTTATGCTTTTTCCTCCTGAAGGAGTAATGTTGGAACTATCTATTCAGCTAGGATTCAGTGCATCAAATAATGTGGCAGAATATGAGGCACTTTTAGCTGGCTTAAAAAGTGCAAAAACCCTAAAGGTTGAATGAATAAGAGTTTATTGTGACTCACAACTTGTAGTGAATCAGTTGTCCGGAGAGTATGAAGCCTGGAGTGAGAAGATGGCAGCATATGTCGAGGCAGCCAAAGATCTATTGGACACTTTTGAGAGGGTGTACATTGAGCAAATAGGTTCCGGGCAAAATTCCCATGCAGATTCCCTCGCTTGGTTGGCAGCAGCTATGCCAACATAATTGAAGAGGAATGTGGCAGTGGATTATCTTGCTGAGCCTAGCATTGGAAGAATCGTAGAATTGGTCTTGGACGTGAACCAATGTCCAAGTTGGATAGATCCAATTATGGAGTTCTTAAGAGATGAGATACTCCCCACTGATAAAAAGGAGGCTAATAAGATTAGAGTAAAATCTGCACGGTTTTAGCTGTCACCTAAAAGAAAGCTCTACAGAAAGTCCTTCACTGGACCCTACTTGCTTTGTGTGCACCCCGAGATGGTGCAGAAGTTTCTCCACGAGATTCATGAGGGAACATGCGGAAGCCATGTTAGGAGCAGATCCATTGCCCATCGAGCAATCACCCAAGGTTACTGGTGGCCACACATGCAAGAAGAATCTAAGGTTTATGTGAAAATCTGTGAGAAGTGTCAGAAATTCTCACCAATGATTCGAACACCGGCAGAAGATTTGGTGCCATTGACGAGTCCTTGGCCGTTTGCCCAATAGGGCATGGACATCGTGGGTCCACTCCACAAAGCAACAGGAAACATGAAATTTCTGTTAGTAGCAACAGATTATTTCACTAAGTGGATTGAAGCAAAACCATTGGCTAAGATCACTGAACCTATGGTAGAAAGGTTCGTGTGGAAAAACATCATTACTCAGTTTGGGGTCTCTTATTCATTGATTACGGATAATGGGTCCCAATTTTAGAAAAAATTCAAAGCATTCTGTGCCCAGTACGGAAATAAGGAATTACTACTCAACCCCAACCTACCCTCAGAGTAGTGGGTAGGCAGAAGCTTCCAACAAAACCATTCATGATGGAATCAAGAAAAGGTTGGATAAGGCAAAGGAAAAATGGCCCGATGAGCTGCCCCTGGTCCTGTGGGCGCACCGAACAACGCCTAGGAGCTCTATGGGAGAGATCCCTTATTCACTGGCATATGGTACAGAGGCAATTATACCCCTAGAAGTTGGCCTACCAACCAATAGAACTGCATTGGTTGAGAGTGGGGGCAATGACAGGGCCCTTGAAATTGAACTTGACCTTGCCGAGGAAAGGAGGGAAAGGGCCCTGGTGCACCTTGCTTCTTACCAGGAACAGCTGATGAAAGGCTACAACAAGAATGTCCACCCACGAGAATTTGGTGTTGGAGACCTTGTGCTTCGAAAAGTGCTCGGCAATACCAAGGTGGCCAATGAGGGCAAGCTAGGAGCCAATTCGGAAGGCCCATATCGAGTAACTGAGATTGTGGGCATTGGAGCTTATCGTTTGACAGACCTGGACGGGAACCCGGTGCCAAGGCCTTGGAATATCCATAATTTGAGGAAGTTCTTTGTTTAAAAGACTCCAGTTTTGTTTCAGTTAATCTTTAGGATGCACTACGTGATTGTGTGGGAGTTACGAATAAAGCTCCTCTGTTTTTATTATTAGTTGCAATGGTTACGAGTAACGCCCCCTTGAGTTATCAGATCATGAATAATGAATAATAAATTTGATTATGAATTTTTTTTTCAAATTTTATGGTTATGGATTTCCACTTCCTCCTTTTTGTTTAAATACGAAGCTAGCAAATTCTACACCGCTTCGTATTGGGGAGCAGAGGAGTGTAGTATGAATTACGAGCAAATTCAAAACTTCACAAAGTACGAATATACTTGGTTTTTTGTCCAAGTACGAATACACCTAGAATACCAGTAATTCTGCCAAATATAAATACATTTGGACAGTAATCTAAGTACGAATATACATGGTTATAATTCCAAGTACGATTACTTGAGTATTTTTCCATAAGTACGAGTACACTTAATGGGTGTTTATTCAAGTACGTGATACTTGAGCAAGTACGTGAGACTTAGATTTGCATATGCACATGTGCACAGGATTGCTAAGTATGAAAACACTTGAGCACAAACATAATGAGATGTGTTTAGTAAATTAGACTAAGTATGAGAACTTAGATAAACATTCGTACATACAAACAATTGCATACGAAATATCCACAGAGATGGTATGAGGTACTAGGCTAAACATTTCAAAACAAGAATTTATGGCCATGAGGGGCCGAGCAAAACATGTTGTTACGCCACATTGGGCCGCATACCTGTATTATCAAAAGTATGAATGTATTGGTGCCTCGCAGGGCCAATACTTATGGTCACGCAGGATTAGCAAAATGTTCCAAAACTCAAAGGTTCACAGGAAGTACTTACCTATCAGTCCAGGTTTTGGACCTCTGGAGGAGACTCGTTTATAGCTTGTACATTAACCTCAGTACTGGTACCACAACCAATAGCATTCTCTTTCAGGTTGATGGGTTCATTGGTCCCCTCCGAATAGGTGCATGATCAGCAGTGGCACCTAGAGACTCATTAGGTGTACTCTCATCAGCGTCAACGAATTCGTCAATCTGCTGTTCAACATCATCAGCTTGTTGTTCCATGGATTCGTGGGTAAGTGCTGCACGGTTGCTTGGTAAGCCATTTTCAACCCAGAGGGGCGAATCATCTGCAACCCCAACTTTCGTCAAACACGCTTCCCAACATGCAATCCAGATCTGGTCCTGAATGGCCGGCATCTGTTCCACATAACTTGCGGTCGTAGCGTTAAAACCTTTTTGATACCCATCATCATAAGCTGCCTTTTTGGTACTATCAATTTTAGACAGAGTGTGGCTAAGACTGTCCTCAGCGATTTCAAGCTTCACCTTCATTCCGTCCACTTTTAGCTTCGCCTTGTCTCTTTCCCTTTCCAGCCTGGAGACAGTTTGCAACAGCCTGGTATTGTCCCTGAGCAGCCTATTGCGTTTAGGTTCAATCTCCTGCATCTTTTAACCCAATGCCACCATTTTTTGGATAAACTAGCCGGAACCGAGCAGTTAGCAGATGATATGGACATACGTGATACATAAAGTATACAAAGGAATAAATGAGATACCTTAATCCCACTAACAAGGCCAGTGGATATAACCCGATCTGCAGGGGAAGCAGACTCCTTTTGCATATCAATCGGCAACAACAGGCCTTGGGCGAGGGCCAATGCAGTTTTCGAGGAACTAGCGCTATCCCCGATGTGTACTGGTCGATCACCCGTAATGAATGAAGGGGCCTAGGTTTGAGGAAGTACCTGGGTTGCCGGTGAGAGAGGTTGTTGAATGGAAGCAGCGATTTGAGCTGTAGTATCCTCGGTATCACTTCTGGGACGTTTGTCCCGGTGAGCCTCATCTGCCTTTAGGGAAGTATCACGTTCCCGAGGAGATGAGGAAGATCATGTAAAGCCCCCCCCCCCTATTACGACGAGGTGGTGGGAGAGCATGACCAGTTGAAGAAATTCGCCCAGTACCACGTCCCCGAGCAGAAACGATAAGCAGGGAACTGAGGTTTATAGGTTCTTGAGACATAATACCTAAGTATGGTGGTGGTGGTGGTGGTAAAGGTGAATACCCTGCAGAAACGGTAAGCAGGGAACTAAGGTTTATAAGTTGTTGAGACATAATACCTAAGTATGGTGGTGGTGGTGGTGAAGGTGAATACCCTGAAGAGGAAGATTGGCTGGTTTCACGATCTTCGACCTGTTGTTCGATTTGTTGATGAGGGGTCCTCCTGACAATTAAACGAGGCAACGGAATGCCCTCAGAGATGGATACTTCACCTGGTTGCCCGGCAATGGTAACTCTAGCATGAGATCTCAAATTCCTTGGCTGAGGAGCAGTCGAAGTTGAGGTGGCACTGGTACTTGGGTTGGCAAGCCTTCTGTCAATGAAGCCTTTGTAAGAAGGATCATAGCCCAACAGGACACTCGCATCACGACCCCGACCAGCTGTCAATGTTCCAGGCTCCCCTATGTACTTGAGAATCCTATTGATTTTTGCTGTTCGGACGTTGCTAGGTTCACGTTTTGGACGTTTGTTAGCATTATCCGCTGCAGAATTAAACGCAAACATGAATTAGAAACATAAAGAAACTATGAGAAAGTAGTAAACAAGAATTATGAAACAAATTAGGAGCATACGTGGGTAGCCCCATACGTGGGGGCAATGGAAGCCCACCACTTGGCCGTCTTCCCCCATTGGCTCGAAGGCTCCAGTGACATAGAGGAAGTCCATTTCATGATCACGAGCAGAATCTGGCAAATTAAGCACGAGACGCTTTTCTGCTTTCCTTACTTTGAAGTAGTAGATATTGTATTCAGGGTTTAGCACAATGCTATACCACCATTGGATGTCCCAGATTCCTAGTTGGGTCCCTAAGATCCTATTTAGAGACACGACCCCCATCACTAATCTGAAGAAGTTAGTGGAAACTTGCATGGGCGAAAAGCGGTACCAGTTTAACACACGACAAAGTAATGGATCGAGGGAAAAACGAACCCCACCCTCAACAATAGCTACGATAGGGATGCACATCCTATCCCATGAACCAACGTCCCTATCTGCTCCTAATGGGGCAAGTTCTAACCCTACATTATCAGGGATATTATATTTTGTTCTAAAGGTCGCCATGGCTGCGGGAGTATCGCAAAGCTTCCTTAATTTACCAGGCTTGGGGCCATTATTATCCTCATCTGCCATGGATAAACTCAAGAAGCTATGAACAGAACAAAGAAAATCAGAGAATGGGTATAAATGAAACCCTAAGAATGAAACGCGAGAAGGGAATAAGGATCTTACGATGCTTGTTGCAGTAGTGGTTGGAGGTGCAAATTAACGAAAGCTTCAGATGGCGTTAATGGCTGAAGAGAAGAGAACTCTTGCCTGGTTTCAGAGAGAGAAAGATGAGATTCGAGTTTTGGGTGAAAAACCCAAAAAAGGTCCCTTTTTGGGGTTTAAAGGTGAGAGACGGAGACAAAACGTCTCCTCTCACACCGTTACTTAAAAGGTAACGTGAAACAGGGATCGAACGGATGCCGTTCTGATGCCGTTTAAACAAAACGTCAGACGAAATTTAATGCAAAGTGTATGAAACACACCATATGAGGTCATTACCTCGAGAAAAGTAATGACCAAGCCGCCAAAAAATATCAATAGCTTTACCAATTACCCCCGAACAATGGCAAAAAGCAAAGCTGGGGAGCAATTGTAGGGAGGTATTCCCGGACAGGTAAAAATAATACCCGAACACGTGGTACGTGGGACCATGGTTTGATTAAGACAGGATAAGTCGTCATGCAATACGGTGGTCGGCAATGATGACCGGTGACATGAGAAGTTGTTTGATCAAGAGATTGATATAGGTGCAGTGACATGTGGAGTCAAATGGTCCAAAGTAGTTTGTTCGGCAACGAGATGGCCGAACAGAAGGAGAGCTCCAGAGGAGACATTGGTCCAAATAGTTGATAAAGGACTAGTTACATATGAAGTGACTGGTCCAGGCAGTCTGTTCAGCGATGAGATAGTCGAACAAGGAACGAACTCTAATCAAGTGTTGGAGTATAGGGAATACTCTAGGAGATTCCAGGATAGTGGTGTTCCGTAAAGGAATGGGATCCTGAGAATATAGGATCCAGGAAAGATACCCAATGGGAATGGCATGTTCGGCCTAAAAGGATTGAGGTAATAAACTGATGAGGGAACGAGAATCCAAGATATCTTGGGTTTCCTATACGTGATAGAAAACCTAAGGCAATAAGGATACTTGGACAGCAAGCATCTATGAATCTATAAATACAAGGGAAACCTAGAGGTAGAAGGTAAGCAATTGATTGCACTCATGCGATACTTCCTATTGATGTTTAGGGTTTTTTGCTAGTACGTGATACTAGCTGAGGCATCGGAGGGCCTTTGCCACGAGAGGCAAAGGGTGCACTCACCCCTTGTCTGTTTTACAGATTAGGGTTCTGACAACGAACAAGGGCTCCGGTGAAGAGGCAAGGGAAGTCGTCGTTGCAATCTGGTGCAATTCTAAGCACCACTTGTTTTCTCCCCCTACAACATTGCATCATAAAAATTCAATTGGCTTGCTAGACACTTGGGCAACTATTTCATGGAAAAATCAATTAGTTTACCGGAACATTTTATCTCATAAATTGTTCAGTCACTACATATGATTTTCACAAAGTTATTATATCATTTCAAATAATTAAATTCTGTTAGGTTTACTTTCGAAATAAAATTATATATGATTTCCACATAATTGTGGTCAACAAACATGAAAGGGAATTAATAAATCACGATCACAGATAATGATTGCTCATATTATTCAAACACAAGAAAAGCCTTGATAAGATCCTATTCTCCTATAACTTCGAATTAAGGTCTCATTGAAACGACCATACATAGTGGAATGATTTGCATAAAGATCCTGTCAAATTGCTATTGACGAAATGAAGAATTTGGCATATAAAAGAAGCAAGCTTTGGAGGGGAAGAGATCTTAGGTTGTAACTTGATCATGAGCGAATTTGTTGATGTTGCACCCATGAAGTATGGAAAGTGTTCTATTCTCCTATAACTTCGAATTATAATCTCCGACTCCGATGTTTTTTCAATTTTATGATTTCATGATCACAAATAATAATCTCCGTTTATCATACTCCAATTAAGCTAAGCTCAACTTATAATGCCTATACTAGTCATGATCACAGATAATTATCTCATTTGTCATACTCGTACGTACAAAGCACAGTATAACTAACTAATGAGCGTCACATTGAATCTTACTCTATGTCTCAATCCTATGATTTCACAATCACAAATAATAACCCCCGTTTGTTATACTCTAACAAGCTAAGTTCAACCTATAATGCCCATACTGGCCATGATCACGTATAATGATCTCCCTTTGTCACACCTCTTACAAAACATAGTATAACTAACTAATGAGCGTCACATTGAATCTTACTCTATATAATCCTATGATTTCACGATCACAAATAATAATCTACATTTCTCATACTCTAACAAGCTAAGTTCGACCTATAATTTAACGAATATGATGCGGTTTAGAAACGTTCTCACGCTCATGATACCGTACGCAAACCCTGCACACACATTATGTAACTTAGATTATATCTATTCACTAGCGAATGCCCGTGCCTAAAGGCACGACGCAACACATTTTGAAGACAACTTAAGCTACGGGTTGAGCAATGAGCAAAGGGAGCATGTCGAAAAAAATGGGTAGGAACAAAGTAAAATATGGTATATTTTTGTTGTTGCAAAACTTTGATATGCTAATTACCTATGCCTGTAGCACTCCGCAACAAAAAGTTTTATTTGTTACGCCCCTACCCGTGTGTACATCACTACCAATGATAATCGCAATCACACATACCGAGTTAATTGCATTGATAGGATACACACTGAACTATACTAATCCAAACCACAAAACTCAAAATTAATGCCATGTTGCATTCATAGAATCCAATTTTAACATGCATAAAAAATCTAAAAATCTATATAGAGTCAAATCTGATACACTACGTAGGGGAAAAAAAGGTGTTCAACATAGGTTTTATTGTCTTGAACTTTGTCTCTCCATCTGCCTCCCGAGAGTTTTTGTACCAACGCATATCTACTTCATCCAAAAAGCACAATTAGGAACATGAATAACAGCCTAAAAAAATAATTAATGAGCAAGAATCCCTTCTTGTAAAAGTAAAATGATGACTAATAATAGTTACCTTAATTCTAGATCTTGTTTATTCGTCTCTCAACACTATCATGGTACGATCATGACCTTTGTAGATGTACTTGTGGATATACTTAATAGATTTTATTCCAGGACAAACTTCCACATTGTTATGAGAATTATATTTTCTCGAAAGGTATGTATTGTATGGCACCACATCCCTTTTATCAATTCGTTGACCCCTTACAGTACAGAGGGAGTAAAGTAATAATGGCATTGGTAGGCATACCTCATGCATAAAAATACTATTAATTTCTTGCTCATCATGAATCACCACAATTACATTTTTTTCTCAAAGACACGTAACCTTTGTACTGAAAATATAAGACAAAGCAAATATGAATCAAATATATAAAGTCAAATTAAGTAATGCAATTGAGTAAATAGTTCTAACATTTTCTGCAAGTTACCGTCGAGCTGCATAAGAAAATGAAGAATTCACCGAATGCATAGAAAACAATTAATTTGATTATTACGACCAAGGTATAAAATGAAACGGTTTAACTCACATGGCCATAGACGCTTAGATTGTCCATGATTAGTTAAAGTCCCAAGAAGTTATCTGAAATTTGAAAGAGAGTAATAGTCAAAAGTTATCATGGGAATAACAACAGAAAAAGTTTTAAAGATATATATAGACTCCCATAATATTAAATGAGTGACAAAAAACAAAAACAAAAAGGAACACAAAACTCCAATTTGCGGTGTGTTTAGTTAACATCATAATATTTTCATTGATGCATATATGGTAACGTTTAAAAGAGTGTCAATAACAACACATGTTCTAATGAAACGAAGTTTAAAAAAATGAGAAAAAAGGTTTACAATTACTCCATGTGTTAATCTTGCAAAAAAATGTTGTTTTGACAACTATCAAGGAAAAAAAGAATAGGGTGTTGCCGTTAAAAAAAAAAAAGAATAGGGCGTTAATTAGTTTTGAACTCTTTCTTTTCCTATGTCAGTAGATATTAAAAGACATTTAAAAAAATGCCCCTAGCCTCAAGTAAACACCCCAATTGCTTACAATTTTTTGCGAACATGTCTCTCATCGTTCTCTTCTCTGTCATTTTGATTTTAGACTTTCTAAACAT